>NC_067402.1:57154347-57444347 GCF_016432865.1 Antechinus flavipes | reverse complement strand
AGTGACTTGCCCAGGGTCTCATGGCTATTAAGTGTTTGAAGCCAGATTTGAACTCAGGAGGTTGAGTTTTCTTAACTCCAGGAGTGTAGCATTATCATTCTTATGGGAGTTTCTTCTCTTTGATGGAGAGGAAAGCTCTATTTGTTATGAGAGGTGGGATGAAGTTGGCAAAGGTAGGAGAGTTCCAGCCTTCTTCAGACTTTTTTGAACTCTGAGTCACTTTGAGTGCTTCTGGCTTCAAGAGAGAAGTTGAGAGAGACAAACCCCACTTCAGGTAACTGAAACAAGAAACTATTGGAGAGAGATGGAGGAGCTGGCAGTCTCAATCAGGTCCCTATTCCCAGCTTCTTTCACTAGAGATTTTGTGGGATTTCCCCTTGGGTGGGATCTAACACCCTCTCTTGGGTGAGCTGTATTACCTTACTTCCAAAAGGATAGTTTATACAGTATCATCTGGTATGTTGTTCTTTGTATATTTTCTCTGACTTCTGGTTTTTACTATGATTTGGGTAAATGGGTTTCTTTGTTATTTGCAATTTGTAGTCATTGTAGAATTGGCTCTAGATAAGAAAGGAATAAAGTTTTAGATATAGAGCTTGAATCCTGCTTCCTCTCATTAATGACACAGGGACTGGAAATTAGACTGAAGCTGTTCATATACCTAGACTAGTAACATTTAAGGGAGCAGATAGATATAATTCTAGCCCCGTACTTTCTCTTTCTGAGGAAAGCAGAATGGTAGCCTCTGGCCCAGTTTCCTGTTTCCCTTTCTGGTAGTAATTCAAATCTCCCTTGAAGAAGGATGGGGAGAGAACAGACTGAATATGTCCTTTGAGCCATGTAAAGACACCATCAAGTAGAGATATGGCCTTTGCAACAGATAGATTTTTCATGGGGCCCTCTCCTTACATAGTGACTCAGAATATGAAAGCTGAAAAGGATTTTATAAATAATCTGGTTCAATCTACTCGTTTAACAGATTAAGAAAGAAATCTAGGGCAGGAAGTGAGTTGCCAAAAGATACACAGTAAATTAATAGTGAAGTAGAGGGTAGAATCCAAGTCTTCTGATTTTAGTCAGTGTTATTTTTTTAAAAGTCAAATAATACCTCCTTATGACCAAATTAGATTAATACTAAAAATTCAAAGATAGTTCAACTTTACAAAATGAATGAACATAATACATCACATTAATTGCAAGAATAGCAAAATGGCATTAGTTGTATCAATAAGGATTTAAGAAAAAGCATTTGAAAAATGCCAAAGTGATTTAGATTAAAACACTGAAGAGCTTGGGAATAAATTAAAAAAAAAAGATAGTTTCCTTAATATTATGAAAAAACACTCATCTAAATTTAAGAGCTAGTATTATTTATAAAGGAGAAAACTTGGATCTATATCAGGAATGAAGCAAAGATATTATCCCTATCATTATTATTATCTCTATTATTATTTGATAGTATTGGAAACATTTGCAATAGTGATAAGGAAAAGAACAAACATTGGTAAACTGGAAGTTAAATTACCTCTATTTATAGGTGATATGATAATTTGCTCAGTAAACCCTAGAGAACCTATAAGAATCAAGACAATTAAGTATTATAAAAATTATCAGGATAAAAAATAATCCATAATTTTTTTTATCATTACTACATATTCCTAACAATAAGAAATTAAAGATAGCTTTAAAAATAACAAAATACATTATTTTTCAATTATTCAGTTAAGAAGTGTATAGACCTTATATAAATAGTCACAAAGTAATTTTAATTTTCACATACAAGAAAGGAAAACCTTGATAAATGAATAGATATTCAAGGTTTGAATAGCCACACTAATATCTTAAAAATTAATACTGGCCACACCAATATATTAAAAATGGCTATACCGCACACATATTTGAGCTAGCTCCTTCCTGCTCATTGCATACGTAGAACTGTCATCATCTTTAAAAGGTGTCCATACTAGTAAGTATTTCTGTGTCATTAATGTCTGAGGGAGGAGGTGATTCTTTTATTCACAATTTGTGAGATCATAGTAAGGAGCAGAGAAATTTGGGTTTCCTTCCTTCCTCAAATCCCTGAAACTGTATGGCTCTAAGAAACAAGCGTAGGGCTTTGACTTTTTCCTTTCATTCTTTTCTCTAGGAGGTACAGAGAGAAATCTTCCATCTCACCTGAGAACAGAGCCATAGAGATCTTGGGATGCCAGGAATCTAGGCTGGATGTTGTAATTAGCCCAGCAGCAATGCCCTGAAGAAAAAGGATTCTGGTTCTCCAGTTTGGCAGAAGTCTGTTGCTATCTTGGGCCTGAATTTAGTGGAACTAATGCTATGTAGGAATTGATCTATACCACAACACCAATCCCCACTCTCTCAGCTCCCCAAGATGGTAAAGGAAGCAATGAGAAAATGTATATTTGTTTTTGTTATGTCTTAGCAAAGTACTTAGCATATATTGGACATTTAATAAATGTTATTGATTGATATCTTTTTTTAATAAAAGCTTTTTATTTACAAAACATAGTATGGGTATTTTTTTTTTACTTTCTTTTAGATACAGTTCATTTTTTTTATTATAGCTTTTTATATAGAAAACATATGCATGGGTAATTTTTCAACACTGATCCTTGCAAAAACTTCTGTTTCAACTTTTTGTCTCCTTCCCCCCACTCCTCCCCTAGATGGCAGGTAGTCCCATACATGTTAAATATATTAAAGTATATGTTGAATCCAATATACGTACACATATTTATACAGTTATCTTGTTGCACAAGAAAGATCAGATTTAGAAAGAAGCTAAAAATAACCTGAGAAGAAAAAACAAAAATGCAAGCAAACAATAACAGAAAGAGTGGAAATGTTATTTTGTGGTGTATGGGTAATTTTTAAACATTGACTTTTGTAAAGCCTTCTGTTCCAAATTATCCCCTCCTTCCTCCCACCCCCTTCCCTAGATGGCAGGTAGTCCCATATATGTTAAATATGTTAAAATACATGTTAGATCCAATCTACGTATATATATTTATACAGTTATCTTGCTGCACAAGAAAAATCAGATCAAGAAGGAAAAAAAAAACTGGGAAAGAAAACAAAATGCAAGCAAACATCAACAGAAAGAGTGAAAATGCTGTGTTGTGGTCCATACTCGGCTCTCAAGGTCCTCTCTTTGAGTGTAGATGGCTCTCTTCATCACTGAACAATTGCAATTGGTTTGAATAATATTGATTGATATCTGAAGTAAATCTTTTTTTTTTTTTTGTAAAAGCAAATCCTGATTTAAGTGGTTGCATTTTTTTTTCTATTAGAGCCATTCCCCAATTAAGAAATGGTTTAAGGATGTGAACAAAATAACATTCAAGGGAAGAAATCCATGTTATCACTGATGACTAGAACAATGCAAACTAAAGCAGTTCCGAGGTTCTGCTTTACATCTATCAGCTTGGCCAAGATAAGAAAAAAACGACAAATATCGTGATTGTGAGAAAAGAGACACATTGATCCTCTGTTGGTAAATCTTTGAAAGGCCCAACTATTCTGGAAATAAATTAGGAATTATTCACAAAAAGTCATCAAACAATGCATGCCCTTTATCCCTGTTTACCACTGTTAGACTTCTACCATAAAAAGATCAAAGAAAGAGAGAAAGGTCTTATATGTATATAGATATTCATAGTAGCTCTCTTTGTGTTGGCAAAAAACTGGAAATTTAGGCCAATTAAGGGGGGAATGGCTGAACAAACAGTGAGTGATACATGAACATAATGGAATACTGTTGTACTCTAAGAAATGAAGAAAAAAAATTGGTTTCAAAGAGATATGGAGAAGACCTGTGTGAACTGGTGCAGAGGGAAGTGAGTAAAACAAAAATAATTTCTAATATGATATCAGTATTATAAAATTAAGTTTTAAAGTCTTAAGAATTGTGATCAACTATAATTCTAGAGGACTGAAAAAAAGAAAAAAAACCCCAAACTTCTGTTTCTCTAAGGAACCGTGTGATCTCAAGAGAAGGAAATTGATAATTACAGAGGTTGTAGCAGTTTCTGAACAATTGATTATAAGAACATAGAGTTAGAGATGAAAAGGACTTTAAAGGTCATATAATATAGGATTCTTAAATCTCATGGCAGAGAGATAATGGACTAATGCAAAATAACAAATGAAATTTTGGATGTGACCAATATTGGAATGTATTTTGCTTGACTGTATTTATGTGATACATAGGTATGTTCTTTCCTCTCATATTTTCCCTATCTTTTCCTTCTTCCTTTTCTCCTTTCCTCTCTCTCTCTTTCCCTGTTTTCCTCCATCCTCCTCTCCCTTTCTTTCCAATGGAGGGGGGAAGAAGTAGGGGTGTGTGTGTGTGTGTGTGTGTGTGTGTGTGTGTGTGTGTGTAAGAATACTTGAAAATTGAAAAAAAATTAGGTCTATAAAAAGGCAGTTTCTCAGCTACTATTGACCTGAAACAACAGAATGAAATTGTTAATTCTCAATGGATTATTATTCGGTAAGAATGTATGATTGAATTTTAAATAGAATTTAACATGAATCACATACTTAGCAAATAAAAAAATAAGTGAAATGAGGATATAGAACTGAGACTCAAAAAAAGGAGGTGGGAGCCACTAGGGGCTTGAGTTAATAACAGAGGAAGGAGACTTCCCAATCTCTTCAGGGTACCAGAGAATATTGGAGGAGGAGGAAGAGGAGGAGGTCATAAAATATAATAGGCTTACCTCTGAGGAAATGGAAGCAGCCTTGACCGTGTCACACACATTAAAGGCAAAATAAATTACTTCAGAGAAAAATGAAACAAATCTTGTAGTTTGTACATGAAATTATGGACAAGTAAAAAAAGAATCTGTTTATGCAATGTCTCTTATGAAAGATTGAAATCTCTTTGGAAAAGAACCAAAATCTACAAGATTAAGAGTCATTCCTGAATAGATAAGCAGTTAAAAGGTATGTGGAAACAGTTTTAGAATGAAAAAACATAAAATAATAATAGCCATCTAAAAAACAGCTCAAAGTTACCAACAATTAAACAATTAAATTACCAATTAAAGATATCCAGATGAAAACAGCTCTGGTTTATCATGGCACACCATCAAATTGGCAACAATAGTTAAAAAAAAAAAAAAGGAAAAAATTCAGTGTTGGAAAGTATACCAATGTTATGGTTTTGGTATAGTATTTATTTAGGAAAGCACTTTGGAATTACACAAGAAAAGTTACCAAATTGTTCGCATTCTTTGGCTCAGTTATCTCACTATTGAATTTGAACTTCAAGAAAGTTCTTTACTTTCTATCTATATGAAAAACCTTTGTACTATTTACAGTAGCAAAAATCTGGAAACAAAACCTATGTCCAGCTCCTGGTAAACAATTGGCCAAATTGTGTATGTGAATATAATGGAATATTATTTGGCTCTAAAGAACAATGAAGATTATGAATTCAAGGAAATGTGGGAAGTCCTGTATCAAGTTATGCAGAATCGCAAAGTAAAATGTGAATAATATCCACGTAGAGGGCTTGACCATGAGTCTAGTAAAGGTTAACAAGATTAAAGAAAAAAGGTCTTTGTTCTGGCATGGAAAATATCTTTTCAAGAAGGCATAAACAATGCCATTGAAATCACCTTAAAAATAAATGGTTGAGTTATGATTTGTGTATAACTCAACCATGTTTTTGGAATTGGTCTTTCAAAAGGAGGCAGCCACAGAGTTGCAAATAAAGACATGAATAAGGACTGAAGAGAAGTTTTTGAGGGGATTACATATCATGGGGATTGATCCAGTTGTGACTAGCATAGGATTTGGCATGATGTGTCAAGCAATATATGTCAATTTGAAAAGAAAAAAGGAAAAATGAAGGGAAAAAGCTAATTTTATGTTAAGTTGTATAAAAAAACAGTACAGTATTTAGAAAAGAGGGAGGTGATAACTATAGTATAGTTCTAGTCTGCTCTGGTCAAGATCACAGAGATTTTCATTGGACAGGTCCCTAGAGACAATCTGGTATAACCTCTTAATTTTACAAATAGGGAAACTGAGATTCAGATCAAGTGAATTCCTAGGTCAGACAGTTAGTGATGGGCAGAGACAGAATTTGAACTCAGATCCTCTGACACAGAATCTAGCACTTTTTTCATTGTACAACAATACCTCTTAGGCCATATCTATAATATTGTGTTTACTTCTGGGCTTTGCATTTTAGGAAGGACACTGATAATATGGAGAACATAGAGAGGAGAGCCACTAGGATTCTAAATGGTCATTCTCAAGATTGTGCCATATGCGGATCAGTTGAAAAAAAGTAATAAAATATAACTGACATTTATATGTTCCTTTAAGGTTGCAAAGCACTTTGTTCTTTTTTGATCCTCACAACAATCTTGGGGGATGAGTCCCATTTTCAGCCTCATTTTATGAAACTGAGGCTAAGAAAATGACTTGCCCAGGACCAAAAAATTGGGAAATGTCTGAAGTAGGATTTGAATTTGGATCTTTTCACCTCCAAGTCACTGATCTCTTTATGTTGCTACTTTGCTTCCTATCAACTGTGATTGGTTAGCTCTATTAAGTAGAGAAAGTAGAAAATATAAGAGGCAGGCTTTAATAATTTAACAATAAAATAATTTGGACTACTCTTCTTCCTTCCCTGGTGAGATTTAGCTACCTATAGAGACCTGCTAGCTGCTCCTAGTGCAAGCAACCTTGCTCCCATGGGACTTGAGTCTTCCTGTGGCTAGAGCAAATAGTGTACAAATATATTTAAATAATTCCGGAGTTAGAAGGGGATTTCAGTGACCTTCCAGTTTATTTCTTACCTGAAAAAGAATCGCCACTATGACAAACCCAACAAGTGGTTATTCTACCAAAGTAGTCCATTCCACTTCTGTTGTGGTAGTTGTTTGTTCTTCATTCTGGAAGAGCACTATGACATTAGGGAGGGGATGACATGAAATGCAAATTAATTAGATTTAAGTGAGGGATGGCTAAGCAAGATCACCTGTCTCACTTTCCCCTCCAAAGCCATGTATCCAGAGTAGATATAGATCAGGACGACAAGAGATGAGCAATTCTGAAGAGCTGCTAATTGTTAGGAAATGACAAAACACTCCAGTATCTTTGCCAAAAAAACTCCAAAAAGGGGGTTCAGACATGACTGAAATGAATGAATAACAACAACAAATTGTTAGGAATTTTTTCTGGCATCCAGTTCATATTTGCCTCCTCATAACTTTCAAACCTGGCTCCTAATCTTACTGTCTGGGGTCAAATAGAATAAACTTGATTTCTCTTCCTCTTTCACATGGCTTCAAATAGTTGGTCTCTTATGAGTCATCTTTAGGTTAACCATCTCCATTTCTTTCAACTGATCCTATATAATATGGACTAGAGGCTGCTGACTTTGATGAGATCTTTGTTTCACAGATTTAAAGCTGAAACTGCACATGGCTCAGAGATCCCTTAGTGCAGGGCTTCTTAAACTTTTGGGGTGTCTCATGGAGTCCTTTGACTGTCTTGTGAAGCTTTATGAACCTTTTCTTAGAACAGCTTTTAAATGTATAAAATAAAATGCAAAGGATTACATAGGAACTAATTATGTTGAGATAAAAATATAAATTTTTCCCATCCAAGTTTATAAATTCCAGGTTAAGAACATTTGATATTGCATAATCCCCTCATTTTACATATCACTGGATTGTAGTTTTAGAGGTGGAAGTACCTCAGAATCTATTAAGTTCAAGATGTTAAGCAAACTGCTCAGCTGCAATTATTAAATGTATGAGGCAGGATTTGGAACAGATCTTAATTAACTCCGAGTCAAGTGTTTTATCCCCTCCCCTTGCACTGTCTCTCAAGTTTCAGATGAGAAAACAGAATCCTAGTGACTTGCCCAAGGTCTTATGTGTAATAGATGGCAGGACTGATATTTGAAAGTCTTCTCATTTCTAATACATTGTTCTTTATGCTGCACCTGTATGCTCTCCATTGGATGTTCCTAAGTTTATCAGTACCCTTTCTCAAACATGGTACCCAAACCTCAGTACAATATTTTAGATGTTGTCTGTTCATGATAGACTGGAGCTATACTATCTCTTCTTTATTCCTGAAAATGATGCTTCTCAATAGCAGATCCCTTCCTTTTAAATGTAAAAGTCAAAAACAGAGCCTAGAATTCAAAGTTAAATGATTTTTGCATTACTCTACTTTTCTGGTAATATTTATCGAGAGGCCACTCTATAACCCATCCTTATCTAAAGGACTCACACTTTGAGGCAAAAGTACTGGAGTATTTCAGAATCAGAAGGCTGAACTGGAGTCCCAGTTTTGTCACTAGCTACCCGTATATTCTTATCATGAACTCTATGAGCCTCATTTTTCTTACTTGTAAAATGGGAATATTAACTTTTGCAATTTCTTCCTCTTGAAAATTTATTTTAAAATATTTTGTAAGCCTTAAAACACTATCTAAATGTGACCTGTTACTTACCTTGTGCCAATTTTATGAGCTTTTAACTAAAATTAACTTGATGTGAATACAGGTTATTCTTAATGATTCATGTGGGAAAACTAAATTAGCAAAAGAATAGCTCGGGGACAAATGATAATAATTAAAAATTCCCAAACCAGATGACAAGTCTTCTTAGATACAAAGGATCATTGATTCCATACTTCTCCCTTCTATAAAATGGCAGAAAAGATATAATACTTAAGAAGAATGAAATAGTACAAAATTAGCCATAATACAATTTTGTTCTTGGGTTCATAAATTATGTGGGAGATCCTGGAAGATGGGGAAGGGAAGAAAATGAACTATAATTAGTGTTCTTCAATTTTATAATCTAAATGACTCACTCATTTCTAACTTTTAATAAATTTATATGTAACAATCTTACCTTTACATATCTATAGTTCATATTTGAATTTAACAAGTTCCCATTTATAAGCCTATTGCCTTTTTCTCATTGCTTTAGCAAAATGATGGGAATCGCATAGAAAAGTTAATAGAAAATAATAAAATGATACTACTTTGGAGTGAGAATTTAAAGCAACCATTGATGCCTTCAGTTGAGGAATTCACAGTCATAAGATATATAATTGGATTCCCTGTAACAGAAACATTAAGAGGTGAAATAATAATTACTTAATGAAATAAGTATTTAATACTTAATAAGCTATGCACTTAATAAATACTGATTGGTTGATCTTATATCATAATTTGCTTAATCATTCCTAATCTATATTGTTTCTAATTCTTTGGTCCTACTTAAAAATTTATACTATAGTTTTTCTTTTTATTTTTGACTTCTATGTAATATATATGCCTCTTACTTGGGAAAGCAAGAAGAAAACAAATATTTATTAAGCACCTTTGCAACAGGCATTGTGTTAAGTTCTTTACAAATAATCTCTATTTCACAAATATTAACTTGTAATTTGATAGTAGAATCTCGGAGTCAACAGGTATAGACATTTTTGTCACTAAGCATAATTCCAAATTATATCCAGAGGGACAACCAACATTGAATCCGTGTGTCCATCTTTCCTCCGCCCCTCCAACACTGATTCTTCCTATCTTTTGCCCTCTTTATCAGTTTACTGGGTATGAGAAAGAACCAGAAAGTTGTTTTGATTTTAATTTCTCTATTAGTAATTTGGAGTGATATTTCATATGCTAATTAACAGTTTACAATTATCTTGAGAAATGCTTATTTATATCCTATGGCCACTTTCTCTCTGGGGGATGGCTCTTAGCTTTATTTATTTATATTCCTTCCCTATAGATGATATCAGATCTTTATCAGAGCTATTCGGTGTAAAGACTTTCCTCAACTGATAGCTTCTCTTATCATAGTTGCAGAGATTTTATTCATGCAAAAAATTTTCAATTTAAATTGAAAAAACAAGACACCACATAATATTTCCCCTTTCTAAACAGCAAAATTTACTGTAGCTAAAAATATTAAAACAAAGTTGAAAAGAGACATAGAGTTTTTTTTTTTTTTTGTTAGAGTATGTGTCCTGTGAGTATCTCAAGGTTCTCCCATTCCCTAGCCTCTCCTCTATATAACTGCCAAATTAACATATCTAAAACTCTTTCAATAACCTAATCAAGAAGCTTCAGTGGCTCCCTCTTGCCTTTTGGGTAAAGCATACAGTATTATCTTTGGCATAAAGATTCATAATCTCAAAATCACACTCTAGTTTATCTTTCCAGATTGATTTCATATTACCCTCCTGGCTTTTTTTTTTTCTTTTTCCATAATATTTTTTTCTTCTAAAATGGTATAGTATCCTATAATATTCTTTTTCTTCACTCAGGTCTTTTGGAATTTCTAACTAACTACCCTTAAGAATAAGCTTAATTCTATTTCCTACATGAAAGTATCCCTGATCCCCTCCTTTTTACTGTTTTCCCCCCAATACTTTATATTTACTTCAGTTAATATTTGTGTTTACTTATTTATGTACATGCTATTTTTTCCTATTACAATGTAAGTTTCATGAGGGCAGAGAATATCTCTTTTTTATCATTATATTTCCGGTGACTGGCACGTATTCTCTGAATAAATGCTAGTGGAATTGAAATTGAGTTGTATTCAAGGCCTAAATTTTTTGAGATGGAAGAAGATCTTGGAATTTTAGCATCCTCCTGCTTGGCCCAACCTCTAGGGGCCTCAACATGGAGATATTCTCCACTCCTATCAAAAGTCAGCCCTATTCATTAAGATACAGGAATCTTCTTTACAAGATTACTAGAATCATTATCCTTAGAACCAGAAGAGACTTTAAAGTATCTATTCCAATCCCCTCAATTTATAGACAAGTCGACAGACAGGAAGAGGTTGAATGATTTGCCACAAAGTTAGGAAGTGATAGAGTTGAGATTTGAACACAGGTCTTCTGATTTTAAATATAATATGCTTTCAACTTCATTTCCTTTAAGACTTAATCTGTATTGTTGAATCAATCAACAAATATTTTTTAATATTTAGATAATTTTAATTATTAATCAATTATTAAAATAATATTGGATAATATTAATATTCCATAGACTAGAGACTTTTTTAGATATGTATACAAATAGAAAACTGAGACAATTCCTGAGAACTTATGTTCTCCTGGGGGGAGAAACATATTCACAGATATATCAACACAGAATACAAAACAAATAAATATGAAGTGATTTTGGTGGCAGGTGTCACTAACCCCTGGAGAAATCAGGAAGGGCCTCTTTATGGGTGACAATACATGAGCTGAGCTTTAAATCAGAGGAAAAAAAATCTGTTTTTAAACAGAAAACCCTACATTTTGAGGGTTTCTTCTTGTCATTGTTCATTCTTGAAGAGGACCATGGAAGTGAGGGAGGGCTCACTTTCCCCTCCAGAACCATCTGGATGCAGTGGCCAGATATAGATCAGGATGACTGGAGATGGCCCTGGATGCATTGGGAAACCTGGGCCTTTTTAAAGCTAAGGTCTTCAATAGGTCTCAATTTAATTGAGGTTGCCCCCATTCAGTGATTAAGGCTAGGTAGCAATTGAGGCAAAGATTCTCCTCTCTCACGTAGTCAAAAAAAAAAAATCAAAATAAATAACCTGTAGGCTGTGAATTTGTTTTGGAAAAACAAAACAAACACCAATAACTATATTTCCTTTAAATGATTTCTTTTTTAATCCTATGTATTTTATTTTATGTATTTAAAAACATCGTTTGAGAAAAGGTCCCTGGGCTTCCATAAACTACAAAGGGGTTTCCAAAAAAAAAAGGTTAAGAACCCCCGATTTTAAGTATTTCTTGATAGATGCTTGTTACTTCCTCCTGGCTCCACCCTTTGGTCTATGAAAGGCTCAGGTTTTTGAGGTTCCACCAGAATTTACAGAGATGAGTCAGATATGGGTGGGGGAGGTACAATGGGTGAGGCTGAGACAAAGCTAGGTTTTTCTTAAAAACAAGCCCATTTCACACGATCACTCTCTTATTTTTCATAGCTTTTTTTTTTTAAATGCCACGTCTCTTTACTCTTTCATTTGAGTTGAATTGTATACTGTTATTAAATGAAGCCTCTGGAAGTCCAGCTCTGTATTCTGCCTCAGCTGATAATGCACTTTTGCACTGAAGCTCTCTCTGCCTTTGCTCCATCCCCACATGGCTTCATTCATTTCATTCCCTCTCAAATCATTTTATTCACATTGCCAATCATGAGCAACACTTACTTGCCCCAGATTCTTACTGCTAATGGGCACATTATGTACTACACGGTTTGTAAAGCCTTGGTACACCACAGAACAGGCTCCACATTTTCCCATTTGATGAGTCATTCTGAAAGGAGAGAAGTCTGCTTTCCAAATCTTTACAGACAAAGTCTCTGAGTCTCTGCTGAGTGAGGAGACAGGGCATTTATGCCTGAAGATTGCTTCTAATTTAGATTTAGGTCATAGGAGTCCAGAGTTTTTAAGGAAGGGTCTTTAAAGAAATCATCTAGGCCAGTACCCTTCCTTTACAGAGAAGGAAACTGCTATTCCAAGAGATTGAGTGATTTGCCCCAAAGCACAAAGCAAGTAAGTGGACTAGACTCAGGACTCCGGACACCCAGCCTAAGTACATTTCGTTTTTGCAGTGTTTGACAGAGGCAAAAAACAACTTACCAAACTTTTCTCCTTTCTCTCTCTCTGTTCTTCCTTTGCCCTCTCCTCCCTTCCCTTCTCTTTCTGTTTCTTCTTTCAACTGAGAATGATGATCTATGAATTGAGTTTTGGGAGCTATGAAAAGTATGGATGTCATTCTCTGTGATGACTTTATATCTTTTGCTATTCTGCTTTTCTGTGGCAAAGTAGATAAAGTGCCAGACTTGGAGTCAGGAAAGCTCATTTTCCTGAGTTCAAATCTAGATGTACTTACAAGCTGTGTGATCCTGGACGAGTCGCTTTAATCTGTTTGCCTCAATTTCCTCATCTGTAAAATAAGCTAGAAAAGGAAATGGGAAATCACTCTAGTATCTTTACCAAGAAAACTCCAAATGGGGTCATGAAGAATTGATTATGACGGAAATGAATGAACAACACTTTTCTTCAGTAGAAACATTTCCACCCATTTATTTAATGTAAAAATTCATTTCGTACTTGGGCAATGTAATTTTCCATGTATCACCAGGACCTTGACCTCATGCAGATTTGCAATAAATATCTGTCAATGTTGTTTGCATTTCCCATGAACAGTCTGCACCTCTGCAGTCACCTCATTGAACTACTTTCCCTTGTCCTTATTAGAAGCCATGAAGTAATTTTTTTGGGGTGTACCTTCTAATTGTTCATTAGATTCTGGTTATTGCTTACGATATTTTATCTCTCTGACACATCATACTCCCTATACCTATTTATTTCAATTTAATTCCACAAGCATGGATTATATACCTTCTCTTTGTTAAGCCCTAGGGATCTAAAGACAAAAAAATCCTATTCTTTAAAAATTTTTTTTTATTAAAAATTATTTTTTTGCTTTTTAATTTTTAAATTTTGTTTCTTTTTTTAAATCCTATTCCTTTTTGATTGTTTAAAATTATTGGTAAAAGAAAAACCAGTGAATCTATTCATTCATTCATTCATTCATGCATGCATTCAACTAGACTCCATCAAGTCCATTTCCAATGCACCATACTGGACCTCAGTGATAGAAAGAAGAAAATGAAAAACCCTTTGCCCTGAAGGACTTTCTCCTCTTGTTACCTTTTCCAAAGTGTCCACACTAGTCATTCTGTGAGAATCAATTCTTTCATACATTTGCCTATCCTTAGTTTAAATTGCTTTCAATATGCCTAAACTAGGTAGCACTATAAATGAAGGGCTAGACCTGGATTCAACCTTGCTATGACTGCATAAGTCATTTAATAGCTATCTGTCTCATCTGTAAATTGAGGATAATAAATTTCATCTACTTCCTCGAGTTTTTGTGAAGCTAAAATAAAATATGTGTAAGGTACTTTGTCAATCTTAAAGTACTACACAAATGATAGTTAAAATGATAATAATGATATCTCTACCTGCTTTCTGGACATACCTAGTATTTTTAAGTGAACTACTAAGAGTTTGTTATTTAATTGTTTTCAATTATGTCTAACTTTTTGTGAGTCTTTTTTTTTTTTGGCAAAGAGACTAGAATGATTTGTGATTTCTTCTCCAGGTCATTTTACAGATGAGGAAACTGAGGCAAACAGGGTTAAGTGACTTTCTCAGGGTCACATAATTAGAAAGTGTCTGAGACCAGATTTAAATAAAGGACAAAGAATCTTCCTGAATCCAGCCTCAGTGCTTTATCCACTGAGCCACTTAGTTGCTCTTTGGTGAACTCCTAACATTTACTACAAAGAGAAAATCATTTGTCCTTGTTTGAATATACCATCCCCTTTTCTTTTCTCATTGCTCAAAATCTCTGGAGCACAAGGGGAAGATTTTCATTTCTGGCCACTGTTTGTAGTCTCTGAAGTTGTAAGTTATAGAATCCTAGATATGGAGGCAGCATGAACTTCAGAGATGTTCTGGTCATTTTATAGATAAGACACTGAAGTCCTGAGAAGTGGACTACTTGGCCAGTCCCACAGAGTGGGTATGGGTTGGCAGTTTAACCCTTTGGGTTTTTTCCATTATATCACCATGAAGCTCCACCTTAGGAAGCTGAAATCTGTTTCTGGACAACCTGCATCCTCACATTTCATTCTATTTTCTGGGTCACTGGTTTGGGAGATGATGTATCTGTCTCCTTGTGTCTCTCTCTATTCCCTTTGCTTCCCTAGCAGTACCTCTTGGACAGCCAGTCAGCCTTTACCTTGATAAGGAAATGTTCTTCCCATACAAATTTGATCTGACTCATTGTCAGCTGGGCAGGCACTTTTAGCTATTTTTCCAGGTGTGGTGTGGAGACAGAACCTTCCCTATCCTGTCACTTTGTCTCCTCTATGACCATTCAAATGAATTTGCTGATTGGCAAAGGGATGTGCTCTGTCCATGGAATGGAGTGAAGATAATTGGCTTACATAACGATCAGTTAAGCTACTTTGACTTCATTAGGACCAAAATTGAACAAATTGAGTTACTGGTCCTGGATATTGTTAAATAAACCTAATTTGCTACTTTACCATAAAATCCAAACCATTTTTGAGAATGACTTAATTAGTATTTGGGTCTTTGATCTATTTAGAATTGTTTTTAGATCCTTTGAAGATTTTTTAAGTTTCTTGCTATCTTAGCGATCCTGGGCTTTGGCAGCCCCAGTGCTTCTGCTCCTTCTCAAGCCTTCCAGGTCCATGACTATTTTCTCTTTTTCCCTTTTGCTAATGCTGCTGTATCTGTTGAATTTCTTATCTGTATTCATCTATTCTTTTCTATACTGCTGTACCATAGTGCCCATTCAGCTCAGCTCAAACAGACCTTCACCAGTGGTGAGACTCTCTCTTCCAATGTTTTCTCTTTCCCTTTCTACCTCTCATCTGCCTCCTTTTATGTCTTGTTTTATGTCTTCTGCTCCTCCTCACTGTATCTTCCTCCAATCTCCTTATATTTCATTATTGCTGCTATCTTCTAAGTCTCTTGCCCATGTCTTCTCTTTCTTTATTTACCTGCTGTTGGGTGCCCCAGCACCCAATATTTTTGAGACCAAAGTCCAGTATCATGTTCAATGGAGGGAATGGGAAAAAAAATCAACACCAGCAAGAGTTTAGTTTCTTGCACTGAGGATTTGGGAAAGAATCAAACCTGGATTAGAATTTGGTGGCCATCCATTATAAGGGCAACTTCAGAACCAAGGTAATAGACAAATAATGACCTATTTTTTCTTTTTCTTTTCTTTTCTTTCTTTCTTTTTTTTTTTTAACTTTTTTTAATGCTATTTTTTTCCAATTACATGTAAAGACAAATTTTAACATTCATTTAAAATTTTTTTGAGTTGAAAACTTTCTCCTTCTTTTATCTCTTCTCTCCCTAAGAGAGTAAGAAATTTGAAATAGCTTATATATATGTGCAATCATGTAAAACATATTTCCCTATCAATCATATTGTAAAAGTAGAAACAGACCAAAAGAAAAAAAATCACAACAAATTAATAAAATGAAAATAGTATGCTTTATTATGCAATCAGTCTCTTTCAGTTTTTTCTCTAGTTGTGCAAAGCATTTTTTATCATGATTCCTTCAGAATTGTATTGGATCACTGTATTACTGAGAATAGCTAAGTCATTTATAGTTGATCATCATACAGTTTTGCTGTTACTGTGTACAATATTCTCTTGGTTCTGCTTATTTCACTTTCCAATAGTTCATGTTAAACCTTTCTAGGTTTTCCTAAAATCACCTTTTTTGCTGTTTCTTGTAGCACAATGTATTCCATTACATTCATAGGCCACAACTTATTCAACCTTTCCCCAACTGATGGGCATCCCCTCAATTTTTAATTCTTTGTCACCACAAAAAGCTGCTAATACTTTTGTACAAGTAGATCCTTTTTTCCATTAAAAATAAATCTCATTGTGCTACAGACCTCACAGTAGTATTGCTGGATCAAAGGGTATGCACAATTTGATTGCCCTTTGGGCATAGTCCCATATTGCTCTCTAGAATTACTGGATCAATTTATAACCCCACCAACAATGAATTAATGTCCCAATTTCCTCACATTCCCTCCAACTCTTATCATTTTCCTTTTCTGTCATATTAGTCAATCTGATGGTTATAAAGTAGTACCTTTTCCTTCATGGTCCTTCCATGAGTTGTTTTAATGTGCATTTTTCCAATTACCTATTTTTTCAAAAAGGGTAGTCCAACCATTACCACTGATGATAAACATTTAGCCTTTTCTTTGGCTAAAAAAACACGAAGTCTTTAATTTTTCTTCAGGGCTCAAATGTTAGATAATTTTATAATATTTTAATGTTTTCCTTTGAGCCTATAAAACACCTCTTCTTTAGTAGTAGTAATTCTTATAAATGGGAACAATGAGAGTAGCAAGCAATTAAGAGAAGAGAAGATTATGGTGCTTTTTAGCCCTATTAGTTTGTTTTTTCTGGGATGCATTGTAAAAAAAATAGTAGTTTGCATTAGCTATATGCCTACTGGGTCAGCTATAATAAGAGACCGGATAGCACTTAGCTATCATGCTGAGCTAAGGAAATTGATGATGCAAGGCCCAAGGTTGTTTATTGAGCAGAGAAAGCATATAAGAACGATGTGCTCTTTCTGCTCAGGTAATCATCCCACAGGTTCCATGACTCATTGGTACATCTGGGTAGTGGTACAAATATTACCGGATCTTCCACCAATTGGGAGCTGCCTCAGTGATGCTTAGGACCATGAAGTCTAAGTACCAACAGGCTGGAGTAGGCAAGGAAAGAAATGTCAAGATGTGCTCATTATATACTCTAAGCAGTGTGACTCAGCATAAATCTACCAGTTAACTTGTAGAACTCAGGGATAATGTGTAAGAAATGGAGCTACAGAGCTTAAACTTCAAAGCTAGGTCAATCGAATCAAGGGATGTAGCCCTGTAGCACCTATGCTGGGTAAGCAATTCTGGAGAGTCTAATTGAGGCAAGGCCCACAATACTTCAAAACCCTAGAACAATGGCAAGCTGTTCCATATTTCCCATAGATCTCCACAATTTATGCTAATGAGATCCCTGGACCTGAAAAAGAATATACAGTATATTGTTGACTTGTTCATTTTTTTGGTCTATAATAAAGACCAAGCTTTTAAAATTGCTTAACTTGCCCCATCCCATTAAAAAACTTTCTCTTTCACAATTTTTTTCCTACATTTTTGAATAGCAAAAACTTGTTTTTTTGGAGTTTTGATCATTCTCTCTTTTATTTCCATTTTCAGACAGGTCTCCAGAGAATTCTAGGTCAACCCAGGGCCATCCTATCCTTTTATGCCTATTTTAAAACCCTATTCATTAACTGTGCATAAATTATACCAACTAGTGTTAGCCTGAATTTTTTTTTCCAAGAGATCAACCTTTTATTTGTCATTGACTGTAATTGCAAATCTCTTGCCAAGTAGGTTGGAAATCAAGTTGCCTCTGAAGTCTGAAAGAATGCTAGTTAGTGAGTCAGAGTTTCAAGAAGAGAATACTCAGCACTTCCTCCAAGGAATTAAAACAACGAAACATTCCTTCCATGTTGTCCTCCCACTAGACCTGAATAGCAACTCTATTCAGAGATGGAATGTCTACAAAATGTGTTGAAATTCCTAATGTTAAAATGTAGTCTGGTCAAAATATATCTCTGGCTGATGTAAGACTATGGAACAAAACCTTTTCTTTTTACTTAGAAATTTTGTTTTCATTGATTGATCTTTTATTAAGGTTGGAAGAGGATTCAGAAGTAATTTTCACATATATGAAACAGGTCAAGCAAAATATGGGTGACAGCTTAGCATATTGGACTGAGAACTGACCTTCGAATCAGGAAAACCTGAGTTCAAATACTGTTTATGGCACACATTGGCTTGGGACTTTGGACAAGTCACTTAACCTAGAAGTGTCCCAGTCATCTTCAAGATTTTGAGTTGTCAAGAAAATCTAATCTGTGCTGGCAGAGGGTGTTCTTTTATAGGTAGGTAGTTTTCTAACAAATGAAATAATATTTAAAAATCATATTTATTCAGTTTTTAAATGTAGGAGTTTCCTATTAGAATCCAAGGATCTCAGAGTTGGAAAGGAACTCACAGCTCATCCATTACAATTTACTATCCCATTCAGCATTTCCCTCAATAGTGTTCCTGTGTATCATCTATCATGCTTGAATACTTCCTAGTAAGAGGGAAGTGACTAGTGCATTCTAGTTTTCAAAAGCTCACATTGTTAGAAAAGTTTCCTTATGTTGAACTGAAATCAAGATCCCCATAATGTTTACCTATTGGCTAAAGTTACACAAACTGTAGAAAGCCTTTCAAATTTTTGAGGCTAGGCAATATATTCCACCCCTCCTGTGTGACCTAAGTCATTTCTCTAGGATAAACAACTTCAGTTCCTTCAACCATCCCTAATTTGATATATTTTTTAATCCCTTCATCATTCTTACAATTATTTATATCTATAAGCCAACAGTTTCTCACCATTGTTCTACAATCCTCATGTCCAACCCTTTTCTGTTCTCTATCTCATTTATTATTCATTACTCATTTTATTACTCCATCTCAAATATTACTCTGAATATTCCAAACTTTTTTTCTTTTCTCTATCACATCATCATTATTACTATTAGGAGAGGGAATAATAGTTGACATCTACATAGCATTTGAACATTTATAAAATGTTTTACATATGTTAGGTCATTTGATTTTACATCAGCCTATAAGGGAAGTAGTTATTAATATGTATAGGTATTACAAATCCCATTTTATAGATGAAGCAATTGAAGCTTAGAAATTATTAATTCCCCAGGTTTGCCATCTCCACTATCAACCTTGTACTTGCAGCAGATGACTTAGCTTCATACTTCACTGAGAAGATTGAAGTCATCTAAAAGGATTTTCCTCAACTTCCCTTCTTCATTCCTTTTAACTTATCAGTTTCGTCACTTATTCCTTCTTCATTTACAGAATTATATAGGCTTCAGACTTGGACAGGACTTGGGAAATCATGCCATCCAAACCTCTTAGTCCATGTTTGATGCTGTTAGCCCATTGTCATCTGTTAGCAGATGAATCTCAACATCTATTGAGAATCCATTTGAACTCCAAGTTGGATATCTTTTATGACATGGCACATATCTTTGGTGAGCATGTCTTTCCTTGTTTTATGTCTCTCTTCATGTTCTTTATCAAAGGAGAATTATTAAACAAAGCCATCTCTGTCTTTGCAATCGATCAATGAATATGGGATGCTTAGTATCCTCTGCTTGCTTTTTTGCCTATCTGCCATCTGTAGAAGAGGAAAGGAGCTGCAAAAGTTTGGGAGTCATTTTATAATTTTCTTTGTTTCATGGGTTCCCATGGCCAAAGCATTTATCACCAAGTTATCAGTCTACTGGTGTTAAGCTTCCAAGTACTTACCTTGGCTGGTCTTGGGAAAATAGACACAATCTGTTGCCATGATCACATTCAAATCCCTTTCAATGTGGTAGAACCTGATTCAGGTGGTATCTTGTTATAACTCGTGTCCCAGATTGACCTTTCTACCATGATGAAGAATCTGAGAAAGACTTTTATAGTCATGACTACAGCAACGATTGCAGTGACTATAGACTTCAAGTAACTTAGCATCTGCTGACTGACCAACTCTCTCTTCTCTCTCTCTCTGTCTGTCTCCCTCTCTATCTCTCTCTCTTCCTCTCTCCCCTTTTTTCCTCCCACCCTCTTCCATGGTGTATGTTTTATGGTGAAAAAGCTGATAAATTTATCATTTGACTTAATAACTATTTCATCTTTCAAAAGGTAAAGGATATATAAGAGGAACTGTTATTCTGAACCTAATTCTGATCAGCCCAGAAATAGTTCATGAAGTGGAACTAGCCAATATCTTAGGGGCAAGTGGTGTGATAGAATGTCACTAGGATAGAGTTTATGATAGAAAACAGGAAAATCATGAATAGTCTAACATGCACCCGAGATTTTGGGATAGCCTTCCCCACTAAGTATTGTAGAAGTTTTCCAGGAATAAAAGTCAAGCTCATTAGATGATAAATTGTAGACTCTTCATTCTCTCTTTTTCATCTCCAGTCATCTAGATCCTCTCCCATTCACCAGAACTGTCTCAAAGATCACTAACCACAGTCCAATAATTCCACCTACTAGCTCCTTCAGCATCCTAAGGTGTACGTCTGGGCCTCCTGCCTTGAATGCATGGAAACAGCTGCCCTGGGTGGTAGATGGCTTAAAGGAAAAAGGGAATGATACTTCTTGGATTTCCTGGATAGATTTTGTTCAAGTGTACAGTGAACTTGAGAGTCTCTGAATTTCTTTTAAATGTCCTTTAAATGCAAGAATAAACAAGAATGCTTAAGCCCCAAATCCAAAAATACTAAGGACAACCAAAAAGGTTTTCTTTTTGCTCTTTTGGGGGCAAGAAGGAGATCAAAAAAGGCATCAGGGTTCAAATGAATGAGATGGTAAAGGATGATAGTGAGAAAACAGAGCAAACCAATTCTTATTTTCCTCCTGTTTATTTTCCAAGAAAAATGATCTTTGGATTGGGAAGAGAAATAGTTAGTAGGGATGGAACCCCATGTGAAAGAAATTGTGTCCAGTTGTCCTCTAAGAATTAAAGGCAGGAGACAAAAAAGCCGACAATGCATTATTAAAGGAATGGTTTGCAAGAATTTTGAAAAGGAAGCTCTAGTCATTAAAAATTACCCTGGATTCACCAAGACCAGGTCATGCGAGGCAAACTTCATGTCCTTGTTTGAAAGAGTAAAAAGTCTGCATAACCAGGGGAATTACATAGACATTATAAATATAGATGTCAGCAAAAACATATGGCCTTGTATTTTCACCTTTGTTGTTTATTTGCTTTTTTTCTTTCTTGATTTCCCCCCTTTTGATCTGATTTTTCTTCCACAGCCTGATAAATGTGGAAATTTTGTTTAGAAGAATTGCACATGTTTAACCTATGTTGAATTGCTTGCTGTCTAGGGGATGGGAGAGGTGGGAAAGGAGGGAGAAAAATCTGGAACATAAGTTTTGCAAGGGTGAATGCTGAAAACTATCTTTGCATATATTTTGAAAAATAAAAAGGTATTATTATTTAAAAAAGTAAAACCATATGGTCTTGGGGCAGCTAGATGGCATGGTAGATAAAAATGCTGGCCCTGTTGTTAGGAGTACCTGAGTTCAAATCTGGCCTCAGACACTATCTGTGAGATCCTAGGCAAGTCACTTACCCAGGATAACTTCCAAATCAAATCAAACCAATTTTTTAAAAAATGGCCTAAATTCTCATGGTGTCCTTTTAGACAAGAGGAAGATCAGAAGATCTGGGTTCTAATGATAACACGTGTTTTATGAAGAAGGAATTCTGCATTTGTATTACAAAGGTTTGGTTCAAATTCCCATTCTGCTACTTAACTTCCTGTCTATTAAGTCTTAAATTCCCTGGACCGCAGATCTGTTATCAGTAAAACAGAATGTTAGAATAGATGATCTCTTAAAGTTTCAGCTCTATTATCCCATGATAATAGAATAGTTTTCAAACATATCAAGTTTTCTGCCAGTAAGTAGATTTTGGTATATTGGCCATATTATATATTTTTGAAATTATTCAAGTTTTAAACTTTTCTCTTTATAGTTGATAGTTATTAAGACATTTGTAGCAATTGAATATATTGAGCCAGAAAACCTTTCAACTCACACTAGATATAAAACTTATTTTTATTAAAAAAATTAAAAACATTTGTTAATCATCTACTAAGTGTCACTAACTGCTAAGTGCTTTGCAAATATTATCTCATTAAATGTCACAACAACTATGGGAGATAGATGCTATTATTATTTTCATTTTAAATCCAGGAAATTGAGGCAGACAAAATTTCAGGGGAATTATTCAGGGTTACGTAGCTAGGAAGTAACTGAGGCTAAATCTGAATTTAGGCCTTTCTGATTATAGGTCTGATGCTCTATCTAATGTACCATATAGCTGCCTTAAATTAATATTAAAATTATGTATTATATGCTAATTCCTATAAGTCAATTTTTTGATATTTGTATATATGCAGAGTTGATTGACACAAAGATAATGATACAATTATCTGGATTCTTCAAGTCTTCAATTATCTAGACACTTGGGTGAAACCTACATTTAACTTGAATAAAATTTACCTTTTTCTCAGTTACCTAGGTAATTTAGGAGAAATTTATTTTATCTAATTTATTTTAAATTAAGTAGATCATTGTTGGTATAAAATGTTGAATCCTGAATTATTTAATTCAGAAACAGACTCAGATCAAGTGACTTGCTACTTTAAGTAGGAATTGTTAGAGACCAAGATGCCATACTGATACAATTGTTTTATGAATATGTTCTTAATAAATATTTATTATTTATTAATAATTATATTTACTTTGATTTATAACAGTTCTATTATTAAGAGTAGGTTGGGGTTACAAAGCTAAAGCCAAAATAATCCCTTTCCTTGAGAAGCCTCCATTCTAGTTGGGAAAGATGCCATTTATAGATATAAAGTTGTCTTTAAAAACAAAAACAAAAATAACCCCCCCCCTTTTCCTATTTATTTTTTAAGTCTTGTTTTATATTATATTCCACACCATACCCCGAAACCTCTTTTATGAAGAAAAAAAAGTTAAATAAAATTGATCATCAAAACAAATGTTACATATGCAACATTTTACAGCCATAGTCCCTTTACATATGATAAAAATCTTTTAAAAGATTTTGTAGTCTTTTAAAACATTATACTTATTGATAACTTTTTTGGGGGATCACTTTTACTTCTGTAAAATATACTTCTTCCTCCTTTCCTTACTCAATCAAGCAATCATTGTAATGGATTTTAAAAGAAAGGGAAGAACAATTCATTAAAATCAAGACAATGCATCAACTTATTCACTGAAATACAAGGCGATACTTATATACTAGTTTCTCATCAACCTAATTATTTCTTCTCATCACAAAAATAACATGGGAGTGGTGGTAGTGGTGGAATTGGTGGATAGTGATAGAGATGAATAAAAAAAGAAAGAAAAGAGAGTAATTGAAAAATAAAAAATACAGAGAAGAAAGAAAGAAGTTCAGAAGGTATTGTAGATAAGACTTTTGTTTTTAACCATATTCAATTTGATCCAGATTTGAAAACTTTAAGTAACCAAAGTTCATAGTTTAAGTATATTCCTCTTTTCTGTTCTTTTTTTATATGCTGAAATATTCCTATTTATTGATATTTATGTTTGTCACAAAAATAAAATGAAACAAATTTAGGTAAATACAATAGAATCTATTTCAAAAATCAGGATGAATATTCCCAACACCCTTCACAAAAAATTTGATCTACAATAGGGTTATTAATATTCCTGTCTGTAATGCTCCTTTTAAAAATGTCATTCGCCTTTCATCTTGTCTAATATTCTTTCTGCCTAAAATACTTAGAAACTCAGTTCATTAAGCAACAGTACATAGAAATTCCATTGTGTTAGAACAAGTAACCCAGTCTCTGAAGCATCTCCTGAATTTGGAATTCTCTTTAATGTCTGAATTCCTAGTTTCTCCCTAATTTGCAGACACTTTGATACTAAATGAGATAATCTCTTTAAAGTGTCTGAACTCCATGGAATGGTTTCTGTATGGGGTTTGTACATTGTTATGAGTTTCATTCATCCTTGAGCTGGGGGTGGGATAGTAGTAGTGGTGATGGAAAAAGTTCCCTCCCCTTTTACTCTTTGGGAACACATCATAGTGAATTTGAGGCCAAGAGACACAGCCCAGTTTCTAAGATCTATGGTTTATTGGTAGCCTCTCAATTTGAACATTGTGTCTTTAATAGAGGAGAAAGAAAACATCCAACAATCTCTTTTGCAATTTCATTAGCTTCACCTCTTTGATGAAACAGGTGGTATTCATCAAACTTGCCCCAGCATGTCCACCAAAGGATTTACTATGTTTCTCAAAATCAATACAGGCCTTTCTTAATATTATCGAGTATTTATTTAATGCTCATGATTAAGCACTAGATATAAATAATCTGAGTAATGAAGATGACTGAAGACTTTACAGAGGTCCAGTGAAGGACAGCTCCTAGACAGAAAAATAAAAAGAACTCGATTTTTTAGTTTAGAGGAAAAAAAGGGCTCAATTAATGAAGGCTTCTAAGAGGGGGTTGCTGATCACTTGTCTTTTAGGATAGTGGAGTTCCAGATTAGAAGAAATGAACCTAAATTATAAGGGGAAGTTTTGGTTGATTAACATCAAGGATTTAGCTATCTGTATGGAGAACACAGGAGTGGGTTGGACGAACTTTGTCTCTGTAGGTACCAACTGACTCAATGATGTTGAATTTAGAAAGCTCAGATCCAGACTACAAACACTATCTTAAAACCTTTTTGCATCAGTAAATTTTAAAATAGATTTTAAAATCCTTAAGCCAAAAAATGAATTTGGTGAAAATAAATTTCAAGAGAAAGCAGATGGAATAGAGGTAAAATATGTTACTGAATATTTGATTCTTAGCTATGGGAAGAAGAAAATAACTCAATTTCAGTTTGTTAATAATTAATGCAATGCATAGTTAAATTATCTGTCAGGTCCAAAATTATAAGCTTCCATTATTCTCCCCCTACCCCACCATCAAGATCTCTCAATTAAATTAAAATTTTAGGTGATGAAATTAATATTTACAATAATTTATTGTTTTTAAGGGGAAATAGGAAACTAATATTGAAAAACAAGTCATTTCTTATGAATGTAGAAATTTTTTTGACCTCAAGTACTTTCAAATGGCTATGGACACTGGATTTGTTGTTTCCTGTTGCTTTTTAGATGTGATTGTGAGCTCTATAATAAATGGCTTCAAAGGCTTCCGAGTTTCACTGAAGCTTCCTAAGTAGTTACCTTTCCCGAAGAGTTATACAATAGGGCATTGTTACATAAGAAACACTCAATAGTGCCTCCTACCTAATAGAGGAAGAAGTCAATAATTTTCTTCGGTTAACTCGAGAGGCTGTAGCTAAGGTGTATATATATGTCTAACTATTATATAGCCACATAAATGAAGATGAAATTTTCACAAGTATTATTTAATATTTACCAAGCTTTAAAGATGTGTTGGTTTAGTTGGCTTCTCTATAATATCCAGAGTATTGAATTATTCAAACTGCTTAAAAATTCTGCTCCATTCAGTTTTCATGTTCTTACTTAGCTTGGAAAATAGTGAAATTAGGCAGCTATCATGTATCCATTCAGCTTCATGTTCTGATTTTCATTAGAATATCAAGAAGAGTTATATGCTGGGTGAGATCATTGGGGAATTTACCTGCATTTTTTCAGTGGATTTTGATCGCAAAACTTAAAAACCAAATCAAACCAGGTTCAATGGGAGTTTCTTTACAAAATAAACACAGACCCGGGCCCCACATGACCAGCCTTCCTTCAAACAGCAGATTCAAAACAAAACAAAACAAAACAAACAAACGAGGGGGATGGGATGTTGGAAGGGCAAGTCTTTTCGGCCAACAGCAATGGTGTGGGAGAACTGCGTCTAACTGGACGGTCCCACTTCCCCCGGGAGAAATCTTAGGGTGCGAGCCCTTCATCTTCCAGTGTTCCCGTAGTAGCCTTCTCTCGGGGGTAGGGGGAGGGGGAGTTCTGCTCCTCCAGGAGCTTGAGGCAGCTGCAGGAACAGCTGAGGCCGATCCTGCCTCAGGCTCCCAGCCTCAGGGATAGATTATAGCTGAGGGAATAGGGAATCATTTCACTTGACTTTTAGAGAGGTTCCTCCGTCAGAGGGGAGGCTGGTAGGGGTAGACCCCTCTCCCTTCTCCCTTCGCTTTTCCCTTTCGTCCCCAGAGAGCTGCAGGTTGGGGACCAGGGTCTACGTGGCGGGGGCGGCCGTGGACGCTGCTGTCCAGCCGCCGGCTGGACGCAGAGACGCCTCCTCCTCCCCCGCCTCCCCCGAGGTTGCCGGGTTGGAGATGAGGAGCCGGGAGCATCTCCAACTGCTCGGCAGGATCGCTGCTCTCCTCCCTCTCTCCTGTCTCCGCAGAGCTGCCGCTCCAGCCTACGCCACAGCCCCGCCGCCGCTGTCACCGTTTCTCCGGCTTCCTTCTCTCGCTCCCTACATACCCGACGTGCTCGTTCACTGCAACTCTGGTCCAGGAGCGTCGATGGGTTTGGCTTATTCTTGCACAGTGGGGAGAGAGAGATAGAGAAGGAAGGGAGAGATTATCTATCTCGATGAGTCATTTGTACCTAGAGTGAGAGGGAGACGCAGCTCGCTCAACAGCAGCAGCAGCGGCGGCGGCGGCGACTACGGGAGGAGGAGGAGGAGGAGGAGTACGGGAGGAGGAGGCAGCTTTGCAGTGCGTTGCGTTGGTGTTTGCAGTTGGTGGCCACACGGGTGAAAGGAGCGGGACGCGCACGCACTCACAGACACACTCACACACACTCACGCACCCTCCGTCCCTCCCCTTCTCTGCTTCCCATCCCGCATGTCGCGGAGCTGCAGTCGGCAAAAAGAGCGAGCCAGGGGCTGTAGCCACCACCGCTGCTGTCGTCTGCTTCGACCTTCCGGCCCCGAGCAGTAGCAGCCGCCGCCGCCGCAGCCCCCAGCGCGGGTGTGACTGCCAGCCGGCCCGGAGGTGGTGGGGGGCTAGTTCATAAGGGGATGTCACACCGGCTCTCCGGAGCCCCCAGTCGCCGCCGCCGCCAGCCCCGCCGCAGGAGCAGTAGCAGCCTCAGTCACCTCCTCCTCCTAGTCGTCACCTAGTCCAGGAGCAGCAAAAATGAACCCCCAGTGCGCCCGCTGTGGGAAAGTGGTGTATCCCACGGAAAAAGTCAACTGCTTGGATAAGGTGAGCGAGGGGTGAGAGAGAAAGAGAGGCAGGGAGCGAGCGAGCAGGCACGGAGAGAGCCAGCCCCCTACCTCCTGGCGCCGGGGCAGCCGCTGCACCTGCTAGAAGTTTGGCTTTGAGAGGGAGCAAAGCGGCGCGTGTGTGTATAGTCTTACGTACAAGAGCTCGTTAGGGTAGTCCGCGCAAAGAAAAACAAATCCCCCCGGGAAGGTCAGATGTTGAGTGTTTAAATTTTCAATTCGAGTAGGGGGGTTCCGAGAGGGGAGAGAGGGCTGCGGATCTTCCTACCAGGGAGTGTCGCCTGTCCTGCTCAAGATGGGGGTCGAGGATAGGGTGAGAAGGGTTCGGGGTTCTCCTAAGCGGCCGGCAGACTTGCTACGTGAAAGGAGCCCCTCGACCTCCGTCCCCCTTCCCCCCTTCTCTCTAAGACCCCAGCTCTATCTCTCTTGGCTCCTTCGGAACCGCGGGGAATCGCGGGGAGGTAGAGAAACAAATAGTTATTAAGATGCCACCGGGCAGCCGCTGCCGCATTGCCAAGAGGGGGTAAAAAGCAACATCCAGCTGTTCGCCTCCCCCGCCCCAGCTCCGGACCTCCAGCTTGCCCGAGAAAGCCGAGGCTTTGGCGCTGTTCCCGGGCCCCACCACCTTTGACGTTGGCTTAGGGCGGGCGCTCGGCTCTCTTGGCAGAAACTCTGGTTTCTCCGGCGTTACCTACCTCTCCTCCGGCCTCTCTCTGGAGGGAGTTCAATGGAATAGGTGAAAGCCCTGCTGTCATTACGGCTCCACAGCTTTCCTGGGTTGAAAGAGGCCCCGTGGATGGCACAGCATTACCCGGCTGTTCCTCCAATGTAACTGTGATTGCTACTTTTAATTACGCAGAGAGCCACCGGTAGGAGCAAGGAAGGAGGGGAATGTAGACAGATGCTATATTTCCCATGCCATTGATAATTCGCAGTGACGCCCAGTTAAAACAAACCCCTTTTAGTGAGCCAACGTGGAATTGGTGGAAGTCATAGAAAAGAAGTGCTTTTAACCTCATCTTACCGTATTATTGTGGTTTTCTTTTTCCTTTTTCAAATTGCCAGATTTGGTTTTGTTGTCGTTTGATATTTACTCCGTAAGATTTTGAGCTGGAAGGGGCCTTAGTTAAGAGATGAACTAGTCCAATGTCCCTCATTTCGAAAGGGAAGAAATCGAGGTCCACAGGAGCTTGCCCAAGGTCACACTGGGAGCAAGGAGCCCGATGGTGTAGCTTCCCATTCACTGCTCTTTCCACCGCCTCTACGTCACCCAGATATACTTAGACCATTCCCACGAAGTATCTACTCTTTGAGAGGTTCAAAAAATGTTAAAATAAAAACAAAAACAAAACAAAACACCTCGGGGCAATGACTTCTCCATTAATCAGTTTCAGTTTTCTGTGGGTACAGTAAATAGAAATGCAATAAAATCAATTAAAAGCTTGTGTTTCTTTCATAGGGTAATAAAAACATCAGCTGGTAATTAAGGCATCTTAAGGGTTTTTTGAAGAGTTTTACATAATTTTTCATTTTATCTTTTAAATAATTCAATATGTATTATTCCTCTTTTGTAGATGAGTACACCGAGGCCCAGAGTATTTAAGTGACCCCAGGGTTAGGAAGCTAGTAAATGTCAGGGGGAACTTAAACAAAACACTCTCTTGACTTTATGACTGGGCTTTCCTACTATTCTACCATCTTCCTTCCCAGAATGTGTATTGTATGGATTGTTGTTTCTCCGTCTAAAAACCTGAAAATAACAACTTATTTAAAAACCCTTAAGGTTAAAAAACTGCCATTTTTATTTAACTACAAGTAGGCAAGCATGTCTTCTATTAAAATTCCCATAGTGAATAGGTTCTCCGTTTTATTTTGTTAAGGAATCTTTGGACAATTTAGTAAAGTTTGTGATGTCCATCTCAAAGTAATGTTAAATACATGAATAAAATATGTGGGATCACAAAGGAAATCAATTATATTGAAATGTACTTATTGAACTACTTTTTAAAAGTTGATATATTTCAGGTTAAGAACCCCTGTTTGAATGCATTTTTGAATTTTATAAAGAAATTGAGTTAGCATTTTTAATTCATTTAGAAGCATTGTTTAGCAAATAAAAAGCATGGTTTGATATCCCCATCTCAAAGAACTTCCTCCAAGGTCCCTTACTCATGTCATTTATAATCTTTAATACTATATAAAACTTAGAAAATAGTGATGGCATAATAATTCAATTTTTTCTTCCCCAGTACTGGCATAAAGGATGTTTCCATTGTGAAGTCTGTAAGATGGCATTAAACATGAACAACTATAAAGGATATGAGAAGAAACCTTATTGTAATGCGTAAGTATTATAAATGGCATGTGAAGCATCAATGTGAGAGTTCAAACCTCTTACGACTCATTGTCAGCCCAAGTGTGGTTTGTAGCTAATTTTCTATTCATAGAAAATGGTTCCTTTATGGAAGTGCATGGAGTGAAGTTGGGTTCTGTAAGGGATGACTAGACCTTTGAGTAAGAAATTATTGATGTTTTAGGTAGACTTTCTGTGTTTCAAAATAGAAAGTAAGGAAGCTTGTTAGAAAACTATGAAAATTATCTTTATCTAAAGGATGAAAAATCAACTCTTTATCGGATTAAGTGTGGGTTCAGCATAATAAACCTATCTGAATTCTTTTTTTTATATTGATTTGGTTAGTTCATCTGGTTTTACTATGATTTTTCATTGCAATTTTGTTCATATTATTATAATCTTGCTTTAGAAACTTCAGCTGAGCTCTCTGCTGAAATGGTAAGGGTTAAATATAATCGCTTATAAGTACATGGTTAAGCTGTTCAAGCAATCACAGCAATCCTGGGGGTGGGTGGTAGGGTGGGTTAAAAGTACTGGTAATACCATTTTATGGATGAGGGAACCTTCCTGCCAAGAGGTGAGGTGACTTCTTATTCCCATATCAGAGTTAGACTGGAACCTCAAACCTTCTGATCCTAAGTCTATTCCTCTTTTACAATACCACACTGATTTTAGCCCCCCAAACTCAAGAACCTAGGCATATTTAAGGTTGTCTAACAGTAACTGATGTTTCAATGTTTATCTTCAGTCCCATATGTCCTACCTCCCTTTGCCTTTGCCCTACTCATTGGAAAGGAAAGAAATACAATATCCTTATATCTAATGATGTCCTGCAAAATATATTTCCACATTATCCATGTTGTGAGGGGAAAAAAAAGCAAGAAAAACCGAGAGAAAATATACTTAATTCTGAACTTAGACTCCATTAGTTCTCTATTTGGAGGTGGATAACATTTTTCATCATGAGTCCTTTGGAACTGTCATGGAACATTACATTAATGAAACAAGTCTTTCATCATTGATTATTATTATAATGTTGTTACTGTGTAAATCATTCTCTTGGTTCTGCTCACTTCACTTTTCATTGGTTTATATAAGTCTTTTTAGGTTTTTCTAAAACCATCCTCCCCCCCTTTTTTTTTACAGCACAATAATATTTCATCACATTCATATTGTACCATGGCTTGTTCAGTCACTGAATTGATGAACTCATTTTTTAAAGTTCTTTGCCATCACAAAAGAATTGCTATAAGTATTTTTTGTACATATGGTTCCTTTATCTTTTTCTTTGATCTTCTGGGGGGGTGGTGGTGGTTGTTGACCTAATAATAGTGATGCTGGGTCAAAAAGTATGCATAGCCCTTAAGCATAGTTCCAAATTGTTCTCCAAAATAACTAATGTTTTTATAAACTTTTCAACCATCAGAAGATAAGTACTACATTAATATCTCGATTTTCAGATGAAGAAACAACTTCAGAGAGGTCAAGGCACTTGTCCATAGTTATATAAAAGTACCAGAGTTGAAATTTGGACCCAGGACTTCAACATTCTAAGTCCAACATTCTAGCCACTAAGCCATACTGCCTCCACAATTAGCATGATAAGATCCTTATTGCTACTTGGGCTCTTCAGTAAGTCTGATGCCAATTTACTTGTGAAATCCCAGAGGAGCAAGGAATTTCAAAGGCTTGAATTGGGTTAAGAAGCAGCAGGAGGGAATTAAGCCCAGCTGTTAAAAAGTAACTTTTGATAACAGATCATAACTTTGTATTTATTGGGTCACCCTTTCTCTTGATCATAGAACGATATTCTGGAACTCTTTGAAAATAGAATGGTGTTTTGTTATTGTTTAGTTATCTGGCTCTTCATGACCCCATGGACCACACTGTTCATGTTTTTTTTGTTTTATTTTGTTTTTTGCAAAGATCTTGGCTGGCTTGCCACTTTCTACCCCAGTGGATTTAGGTAAACAGATGTTAAATGACTTGCCCAGGAAGTATCTGAATAGCCTTCCAGAGTAGCCTTACCTTAAGCAAAAAATAGTTTATTTGAATTAGGAAGCAAGTTGATCTTGGTATATAAATAGAATGGCCCCTTGCTACCGATGTGTCACATAACAGTGTTAGGTTCATAGGCACAGAGTTGGGACTGCCTTTTATACTTATCTATGTCTCTCTCATCAATTAGCTTATTAAGGTGACTTCAATTAACATTGAAAACAATCCTGTGAATCCTAAAAACAATCTAACCTAGCTTTGAATCAGTTTAATTAGAATGGGATTCTTTATGATTATAAATGATTGAGTTATCCATCAATTTAAAAAATTATATAAGAAAATTGAGCAATTGGTTTAAAAAATTCAAACAATCCACTCACTAATGGAGACCAAGTATTGTGGGAGAATCTCTTGACCAAGAGGAATAGGACTTCTTGACAGAGGCATACTGGTCAACTGGGGTTCAATGACTGTGAGTCAAAGATAGGAGTCTAGAACAAAAGCAAAGAAATTAATTAGTATGCTGAGGCAGACTAGTCAGCTTCCTAGGGTATAGATTTGCTTTTTATGGTTTTTCAAGATGGCTTAGAGAATACAGCTAATTAGCAGGAGTCTTTTCCTGGGGGAGATGATCAACTATATGACTATCTATCTATCTGCCTATCTATCCATCCATATATTTAAATTGTTACTCTATTTAGATGAAACTACAGATATCTCTTATCCAAGGACAACAAATAAGTATCACAACAGCCAATGAGACCATCTTCTTTACCATGTCCTTGCAAAGTTTGTTACATTTTATTTTTCCTTGTTTTCCACTATTGGATCACCATATGATCGTGGGATTTCTACATTGTTGACCCATCAAGGGGTCATGAAGTGATTGTGTTTTCTGTTCCCTGCCCCCTGCTAACGAACTTGGATAAATAAAATCTACAGCTGACCCCAAGCTCCATTTTTATCAGTGTCAAAGGGATCGTAGTTTCAGATCAGAAAAAGTGCCTTGTACTGAAGAGGCAAGTAGCCAAATGAACAGATTTGAGTTATATATTTTTTAATTTCCTCTCTATTGGAGACATATATAGCAAGAGAAGAGAAAAGGAAAAACAAATCTATAAACTGAGTAATTAGCCTGTGGATAATAAAAAGTAATCTATATATCCTGCAATAATTTTACTTCATGTGTTGAGATTTTAATAGCTTTAAACCTTCTGTAAAGTCCTATTCTGATGCCTTATTGTGGCATAAGTTTTTGAAGGCAAATTCTACTGAGTAGAAGTTCCATCAGTGACCATATATTTGTCAACTAAGGATCTGCCCAAGTTTAGAGAAATTAACCGGGAAAATTGTGTGGTTGTGTGTGTGTGTGTGTGTGTGTGTGTGCTCTTAAATTGCTTTAGCCATGTTCTTACTGCTTGTTTCATTTTGTTAAATTTAGACTAGAAATGAAAAATTTCCCTAAAAAAATACTTTGTGCTCCTGAGCAAATTGTGTTGCTGTAATCATTTACAATTTAACTTAGTTCTGAATCAGTATAATTAGGATGAGATTCTTTATGATCTCAGACTGAAGTATAAAGCCAAAAATTGTCCAACTCTATCTAGGAAAATCCATGTTTTCATCCCTAGAAGTACTATGGATAGAAACTGCCCATAGTGTCTTTGTTATCCTTTAAAGGAGCACTTGCCCCAAATTTCGCAATGTAATGCTAATTATAGAATCTTTGAACTATAAGCAAACTTTCTATGGAGAGCTAGATGGGTCTTGAATAATTTCCTTGTTCCTTGTTCTGGCTGTTTTAAATTGAACCAGGGGATGGTGATCTTTCTTTAGCTCACCTGTATGGAAGAAGGTGTTACTCTTTCAAATTTATTTATTTTGCTCGTCTGTCCCTCGAACAGAGCTAGAAGCCTGGAAAAGAACTCTTTCCTGGATTAGTTAATATTTATACACCCTTTTTAGGTTCACAGAGTCTTTTCTGTATATTATCACATTTGATTTATGCAACAACCCTGTGAAGGATTTGCTACCATTATCCCCATTTTTACAGATGAGACAGAGAGCAATTAAATGACTTGCCTACGGTTACATAGCTAGGAAATAACAGAGGCAAAACCTCATTTGGGTCTTCTTGACTAAGTCTAGCACTCTGTGGGGATATAGTAGAAAACACACTAGATGGGTTAAATCCTAGCTTTGCTATTTGTTAGCTTATTCAACCTTGGACAAAAAACAATTCTCAGTTTATTCATCTATAAAATGAGGGGCTTTGATCTATTTTGATGGTCTTTTTCACTTATATGTCCTATATGCCTATGACCTTGGATGAGTAACTTAACCCCCCCCCCCCAGTCTTAACTACTATATACATAAAATGTCAAAAATACAAGCAGCATTAAGTACTTCACTGGGGCTAATATAAAGAAACTGCTTTGCTAAGGTACTATATATATGAGCTACTATCATGTGACTTCTAGAAAGCAGATTAGAAAGATTCCCATAATGCTAGACTACTACCAGAAGATGAGTATCATGGAAAGAGCAATGGAAATAAAGTTCAAATTCCAAGTCTATAACTTCGTATTTGTGTTAAACTCTCTGGACCTCAATTTCCTTGTTTTTTAAATGTTGGGATTGGACTAGATGATAGTTGATTACATCAAATGCCTGATTGTGCTTTATGTTAGTCTTTAAGACAATCTTTAGATATGTTCTCATACAATATAAATTTTCTTGCAGAATAAATGCTTGATAGATGCTTATTGAATTGAATTCAGACCCTTCCTATCAGAACCTGTGCTATAGACTTTATGAAAATGGTTGTATAGAATGGTCACTTTAATTTCCTCATCTCAATGGTCTTTTACACATACTATACAATGCTCCTTGGAAATGAAAGATTCCATGTGGAGGTATGGTAATATTTTCTCTGTACCTCATTGGGTAGCATTTATATTTAATGAATTCAATATACATATAGATATTAATCTGGGACAGTGACATTTTCTTTCATTGCTTTAGATTCAGTTTCAGTCATTGCTCAATTACTGGCCCCATTTCTGCTCATTGAAGCCATAGTGTTTTCAGGAAGGACGTATGTGTGACATTTCTTCTGAAATTAATCTTTATCACTGAGGATGGCCTTAGAACATTTGTCATACTGATGTAGATAATCCAGTCCATTCTTTTCATACATTAAGAGGCTTGAAAATTGATGTTTGGAATTTTTAAGAAAAAAAGTATAATTCTTCTTTATTTGGATCTCTTTTAAGAAGATAGTTACCTTTAACTGAGTAAAGTAGGATTATGTTTGTAAAGATTGCCTCTTAGTTTCAACATGTTGATTTTTTTAATAGTCCTATTTTCAGAGGGGAAACAAGTCTTCTGTTTGATTTCATATGAAAAAGGAAACATTAAGGAAATACAATTTGCATAATATTTAAATTTTGATCTTTTGATAGAGTGATCAAAGTATAGTTAGTGCAGACTAGATGTAAGACTCAACATAATACAAATTTGGTTCCTAACGTGGCAGTCTGCACTATTAAAATATTTTAAAACAACACTGATCTGCTTTGGTGTATGCCATATTTCTGTAAACTTTCATGTTTCATTGGGAGATGATGGATGATGAAGCTCAGTCAGGACATTTTTTCATCAGGGAACTTAGGAAGGGAAAAACATTGCACAGCATTTTTGTTTATTTCTTAGATGTGCTGAAAATACAGAGTTTGACTACTAGGTAAAAAAAAAACAAAAAAAAAAAACTTCCAAAATCACAAATCATAAAAATACATTCTAGTAAAAAAAGAGAAAACTATAGTAAGATGTTTTTCTTACCCAAATAAAATCTTGCAGATTTTGATATAAGTTAGTCATATAATAGAAAATATGTATCCACAACACAAATTTTTTCTCAGCAGTTTTTTAAAAAGGGTTGTGATTAATTTTCTCTTATGCAAAATTCAAAATGACGTTTTATGTGCAATTAATTTCCAAGAGGCTCTCTTGAGCTATGACTAATATCTTTGATTATAGTTGTTATTGTTTTAATTATCTTTATTTTATATATTTCCTCTTTCATTAATTGTTTATTAAAAAGAAAAACAGTTCTTTATCTTGTGAGTTATCTCTTAAAATAGCAATGCCAGCTATCGATCAGCTTTATCTAAAACACAAAGTTATTTTGGGATAAAGTAGGATCCAGATAATGTAGCAGTAGTTTAATCCAGCCACTCTAACAATCCATTTTTCAGAAATCACTTGCCTTACAGAAATTGTGTATTAGATGAAGCAAATTTGCATTAGCTCCATTTACATTTAACAATGATAGGATCATAGAATCTAGAACCAGAAGGATCTTAGAGATTTCTTACTCCAAAGGGTTCTTAATCTGGGGTCCAAAAAACCCCATGGAGATTCTTGGATGAGTTTCAGATCTGTGAACTTGATAGGAAAAAATAAATCTTTATTTTTACTACCCTTTTAAGATTTGGCATTTCTTTAAATTATGAATTCAGGTGACCCATATTATTCTGAGAAAGGGTCCATAGTCGTCTTAAGACTGCCATGAAGGTCCATGATACAAAAAAGTTAAAAACTCCTGATTTAGTCTAATATCATCATTTTGCATATAAGAAGATGAGGTCCAAGTTACTTTGGCATTACGGTTGGTACAAACACTATGGTCCTATAGATCAGATTGCTGTCAGGCTGAGATCTGAATGTTAACCTTCTAGCTCTAAAAATACATACCTAATTCTACTATGTTTTCTACACTGTTTAGAGCACCTAAATATCTGACTTTGATACCTATATTTATTATTATTTCAGTAATATATGTACTTTAACTAATTGACACTGACATTATTATAGATCTATGTCCCATTTTTTAATGAATATCCCCCCACCTAGCATTGGGGTTTTCCACCTTAAGAAAGCCCTATAGATGAAGATGTCCATTTATTTATTTTTATATATTTTATCCCCCCTATTTATAGACAATAACAATTTTAACATTCCTTTTTAAAAATTTTTTTTGAGTTTCAAATTCTATTCTTCCTCTCCTCACTTATCTCTTCCTGAGAGAGGATAAGCAATCTGATGTGTTATATATGTGTAATCATACAAAACACTTAAATATTAATCATTTTGTATAAGAAAACAAACCAAAGAAAAGAAGAAAGAAAAGAAAGTGGAAAAAAATAATATGCTTCAATCTGAATTCAGATGGATAGTATTTTTCATCATGAGTTCTTTGGGATTATCTTGGATCATTGCATTGTTGAGAGTAGCTAAGTCACTTTGTTTATATTGCTTACTTGTATTTATTCTTCTAGTTCTGCTTACTTCCCTTTGCACAAGTCATATAAGTCTTTTTTAGTTTTTTTTGAAATCATCCTGCTTGTCATTTCTTATAGCATAATAATATTCTATTACAATCATATACCACAACTTGTTCAGCCATTACCAACTTAATGGGCATCCTTTTAATATCCAATTCTTAACCACCATAAAAAAAAACTGCTATAAATATTTTTGTATAAATAAGTTCTTTTCACTTAAAATTTTTTTCTGAGATGCAGACCTAACAGTAATATTGTTGGATCAAAGTGTATTGCAACTTTATAGCTCTTTGGGTAGTTGGAAATTACTCTTCAGAATGGCTGGATCAGTTCACAACTCCACCAACAGTGCATTGTATATCAGTTTTCTTTTTTCTCCTCCAGTTTTTTTGGTCATATTAGCTAATCTGATGTGTGAGGTGTTACCTCAGAGTTATTTTAATTTGCATTTCTCTAGAAAATAGTGAGTTAGAACATTTTTATATTATTATAGATAGCTTTAATTTTTTTTTCTGAAAAATGCTTGTTTATATCCTATGCTTATTTATCATTGAGGAATAACTTGAATTGTTATAAATTTGATTTGGTGACAAATGAAGCCTTTATCAGAGATATTTGCTGTAAAAACTTTCCCCAGTTTTTTTTCTTCTAATTTTGGTTGTATCAGTTTATTTATCCATTTTATATTTTGTAATGCTCTCCATATCTTCTTTGGTCCTAAATTATCCCTTTATTTATAAATATGACAGAGAAACTATTCCATTCCCTTCTAATTTGCTTATGGTATCACCCTTTATATTGGAATTATATGCCTATTTTGACTGTATCTTGATGTTTGGTGTGAGATGTTGGTCTAAATCCTAGTTTGTGCTGAATTATTTTCCAGTTTTTCCTGAAGTTTTTAAGTTTTTGTCTGAAATGCTTGGATCTTTGGTTTATATAACACTAGTTTACTATGGTCATTGACTACTATGTATTGTGTACCTAATCTATTCTGCTGACCCAATACTCTATTCTTAGCCAATACATGATAGCTTTGATAATTATCTCTTTATAATTCATTTTGAGATTTGGTATGGCTAGATTATCTTCCTTTACCTTCCTTCTCCCATTATTTCAGTTGGTATTCTTTACCTTTTGTTCTTCTGGATTAATTTTGATATTATTTTTTCTAGTTTTATGAAATAACTGTTTAGTAGTTTGACTGGCATGAATAAATAATTTAGGTAGAATTGTCATTTTTAATATATTGGTTCAGCCTGTCCTTGAGCAATTAACATTTTCCCAATTAATCTAGCGATGCTTATTTGTAAAAAGAGATATACATTAAATAGCAATTCTTTGATTAGCAGAACATGGTCTTTCTGTTTGTGAAGAATTCTCCATAGAATTCCTTTAAATGGTCAACTCTTCAGTGAATTTAAAGTATAATTTAATTTGCTTAACTTCGCTACACTTGTAACTTCCCAAGGAACAAATCAAACAAGATAAACTTGTATTTTCTAAACTGAATTATTAATTTCACAAGGCTGCAAAGTTAAAGAAAAAAAAGAGGGAGTATGGAGTGGGAAGAGAGAAAAGGAAGCAATTACTTCTATGGTAAGTTTAGATGATGGTTTAGGAATAGAGTGAATAAAAATGAGATTTGCTATTAGTTTTAAGTATATTGTTGCTGTTTTGTTCTTTTTTTGGCATTGCATTCATTTTGAGAGTTTCTCTTTTCTTTGTCTAGCACTTTTTAGTATTTAAATTGTGATCCTTTTATGTTTACAACTCTTAGTATATTTCTAAGTCTACTTGAAAATGAAAACAGACTTCCTTCTTTGCAAATATATCTAGGAAATAAACCATATGTGATTGTCAGTTCCTACAAAATCTGGCAGTTCACAGTTGAGTAGACCATTCTGCCCTTTTGGGTAAAGACAATCAATTTCACTATTAGGATAAATTTGCCAAGATAGTAGGAATCTGCTCAGCTGTAAGCTCTTTAATTTTTTTTGGTAATGTTTTCCATTCAAGACAGGTATATGGACTGATTGCATACTTTATGATGGAAGTTTAAACAATTATCATTACTCTGGTTGTTTAGAGTTCTTGCCAGATGATCAGAAGCACTGGGCACATGCTGATAGTCTTGTCCCAGGGGAAACTTGGATAAAATTGTTGGCTGAGAGACAGGAAGGGTGGGATAGAAAACTGGCTCAAATCATTTTATGTGAAACTCTGACAATGGGTATAGTTCCGCTGACTCTTTATTCTCTTCATCCAATCCTAATTGAGTTCTGTTCTGATACCTTAGAACCTGGGTCTGGGAGAAACCTTAGATGAAGAAATTGAGGGTCAGAGAGAGGAATTTTTTGCAATTACAAGAGGAAGTATAGAACAGAGGCAATATTCAAATCCATCCCTCTTTTTTCAAGTTTAGGGCTTTCCTCCTTCTCTGCTCCTGATTCATTCATTTTGACCTCCATTGTGCCTGGAAAGATCATGGAGAAATGTTTGCATAGAGTATCAGATTCAGGTGGAGCTCTGTGCCAACGTCCTTGTTTTCAAATCTCAAGTTAGCCTTGAGATTATGTTACTTTTCAGGAACAAGCAGAGCAAGATGAAAGAAAATGGAAACTAAGAATGGTAAGTAAGGGTGGTTGAGCCAGAAACCTCTATTTGATATTCTCATTAAGCTAGATTTCTATAAGAAAAGATGGCAGCTTTCTAGCTGTGTGACCCTGGGCAAGTCACTTAATCCCAATTGCCTCAACAAACAAACATACAACAAATACAACAAAAAGAAAAGATGGCAAAATGTATTCATTGGTTTAATCAATATCCAATTCCATATCTGCCAAAAAAGGCAGTTAAGGATTGTTCTACTTGGCTTTAATTGATTTAAACAAATTGGATAATAATTATAAAGCACTTGACATATTATGTAAATGTCAGCTGTTATTATTATTGTTAAATGGAGTGCAATTCAATGTCCTTGCTGCTACCTACTTCAAAGATGAAGGTATTCTGAATCAGGGATTCTTAAAATGGTGGTAATTATGTGTCAGTATCATTGGTTTTTTTTTTTTTTTTCCGTAATCATATGTATTTTATTTAGGCATTGGAGAACATTGTTTTAAAAAGGGATCCATTGATTTAGATAGATTCCCAATAGAGTCTGTGATAGCAAAAAAAGTTAAACTCTATAAAAAGCATTTCTTATTGGTGCTTCTGCTTTAGATTGACTTAATAAATAGGTATGTGGATTAATCATACTGGAAAAGGTTTCTTTCTTTTTCCTGCTATGACACAGATAATGCTGCATTTTGGAAAGTAAGGTTTAGTTTCAGTTCAAGAATATTGCAATGTGTGGGAGTGCCAGTTAAAGCTAATTAGAATAATCCTTAACTGCTTTTCATCTGAAGTTCCTTATAGAACATAGTTTTCCCTTGCAAATTAGACCTTTTGCTCCTTAACTGAGACCTGACATGGGAAAGTGACTATTTTTGTCACTAAGGAAGGAATAAATCTCATTTAAAACCAAGAAAAAAAGTTTCTAGTGCACGTTAAAAACAACATTTTAAAACTTCTTTTAGTGAAATGCTAAGTAAGGGGCAACATATTGTTGGTCAAATGTTACATTCAGGAATAAACTTATGAAGGACTGAGTTTGATGATAGCTCTCATAATTAATACCTGTGCTTATGGACAAATCAATCTCAGTTTCCTCATTTGTAAAGTGGAGATAATAATGTCTGTCACATCAATCTCCCTTATAGGGTTATAGTCAAGCCCAACTGAAATAATGTATCTGAAGTAAACCTTAAATACTTATGTGTCAATTATTACATAAATTCTGCTAAATTTTTTAATTCTAATTTATTTAACATTTTTAATATTAATTAAGGCACAAAGAAAAGAATTAAAACATTTTATGTGATAGTGAGAATTCTTTTTCCTTCAGGTTTTATAAAACATAGAGTTGTTTTTATATTTTACTATTTGGGTTTTTTCCCTTATTTTCTGTTTTTTTTTTTTAACATTAATAAGTAATCCAGGGCTAGCTAACATTTATGGTATTCCCAATTTTTCATCATTCCATGGAGATAATCTTGGATTTCTTGAGGCTATATTGGAATAGTGACTACTGCTAAGCTGAATTGGCTTTCAATATGGACCCAGCTGTGGGCTGTATATCAGTAGTTCAAGGGCCAGCCTAAAGAAGTGTATGGAAGCTCATCATTAGTGGATTGAGCTTCAGTTAATGAACTTCCCCCACCAAAGTGGTTGGGTCAGGTGACTTGCTTAGGGTCACAAGCTAATAAGTGTCTGAGGTCATATTTGAATTCAGGTCCTCTTGACTCCAGGACTGTGCTCTATACATTGTGACATCTAGCTTCCCCTAAACTTTTTGGTCCTGACAATTCATGAAAATATTTGCTAAGGTGAGGGAGGACTAGTGAAATAGAAGAAAAAAGGGGATGATATCTATATAGATGAAATTATATATAACCCCAAAGCTTTACATATTGAATTTGTGTTTTATTTTTATTTTTGATCTGTGATTGATGTGACAAAACAAGAATGTTCTCAGTAGTTAATAGCTAACATAATGCTTACTATGTGCTAGACACTGCTAAATGCTTTATGATTATCTCATTTAATCCTCACAACAATTTTGGGAAACATGGTATTATTTATCTCTATTTCACAGATGAGAAAACCGAGGTAGAGATAAAGTGGCTTACCCAGGGTCACATAGCTAGTAAGTATCTGAAATGGATTTGAACTCTATCTTCCTGATTGCAGGTCTGACATTCTATCCACCGCATTGTTCAGTATTTTTTTATGAACAAGGCTTTTCTTTTTAATTTTATAAGATTTTTTTTTAATGTCGGGTACTGAGTTTTAAAACATTTCCAAAAAGAGGTTTAGATAAGCACTTTCCTTTTCTTCACAACAGCAGGGAAACAGCATTAGAAAAGATTTTGAGATGAAGAGTAGTGAATAGCCTCTAAATCTCAGAGAGATGCAAGGTTAATGCAAGATATAGATGTGCTTAAAGGTATATTGATTCTATGTCAAGGGTCTGTATATTAATGCATTTTCGTGTATCTGCCTTAAACGTTTTGTAGTTAGGGATTTTAAAGAGTATTAGTAGTTCATAGGTGTGTAAGGAATAAAAAGTTCCATAGACAGGCACTCACATGATATTCTTATCCCTTGTAAGAGTCTCAAAGGATCTGAAAGTTCTGCCTCTAGAATGAGAGGAAGCTAGGTGGGTTTTCCCCTTTCCCTTTCCTCTATTATTATTGTTCATACAGTTAGTGTAAACTACTAGAAGGACCTGGGTTTTTAGTAAAGACATATATGGAACCAGGACATTCATTTTTTTTTTAAATTGGGCATCTGGAACATTTCTGTCATTTAATCAAATAATTCTTATTGATCCTTTCATCTGCAGGTTGATAACTTGGGGACAACTGAGTCTGCTGAAATTTTTTTTTTAAGTTTGAAAGAATGATGTAATGTAAATCTAGTCTCTACTAGTTAAGAATATAGTGGTTTCCTCATGTAACAATGAAGAGAATTCTGGGTTTATAATAGGGAAGACTGGAGATTCAAATTCTGTCTTTGACATGGATTAGCTGTATGGTCATAGTTGAGTCATTTAACTTCTGACTCAAACAAGTCTTTAAAATTTATCCTCCAGATTATGGATTTTTAGCATCTCTTTTGCTGGCAAGAGCGCTTCATGCTGGGAGTTCCTTCTTATTCTGAAGAAAGCAGAAATGCTAAGTGTTTGGTGTTCTGCAATGCTAGCCTCCAGTACTCCTAAGAGTATCTGCCGTGCAAAGCCATTCTGAAATGGAATAAAAGTCTAGGTTGGTAGGGTGAGGGCTTTTCAGCTCAGCACCTGCCTGGTGTTTGTTTCCAGTGAGGGGTACACTCATTGTTCACCCCTGGAGTCTTTGATGGAGCCAGACTCTTTTTAACAACTCGAGTGTACTTTATTTTTTTGTATTTACTGTTGACATTGCCTACTCTCTGTGGGAGGAGGTGTAAGGGAAGTATGTGTACACTGGGCCAATAAGTGGGCCTGGTTGTTTTACTACTTCCTAACCCAGCAATATGAAAAGATCATTTAAACAGAAACACTTGATTATCTCGTCGAAAACCCCATTATTTACCCAAGGGAGAGGTATGGACCAAACACACAGCAGTCTGGGCAGAGAGCTTAGAAAATACTTGGAACCTCAAATAGCTTTTTACTTTCACTGGCAAGAGATTCGTGTCAATTGTAACCCTTCTTCTCTTGTGTGATTCTCATCCAAATCTGTACATAAATCCTGCATAATCTAGTTTAATTCAATGTAACAAGCATTTATTAGGCACCTACTAGCCAAAACAAAATAATCTTTGCACTCAAGGAGTTTACAATTATACCTCTATAGCCTATGGACTTAATCAGCCTCTACCTTAGTCCAGGTCCTCATTGCCTCTTGCCTAGACAATTGCAAAAGCTTTTCTTATTGGTCTCCTTGCTTTCCTGTCTTTCTTCTCTCCAATTCATCCTTGGCAAAGCTCTAAAACTGATATTCCTAAAATGCAGATCTGATCATTCCCTTCCCCCTATTCCTCCTCTCCTCTGAAATTGTCATTCACTCCCTAGGATAAAACACAAAATCCTTATCATTTAAAGTCTTCCACAATTTGCTCCCACACACCTTTCCAGTCTTATTTTATGTCACTCTCTTTCACGTGCTCTTGTTGTTTCCTGTATCTGCCATTCCTGCCTTCATACCTTCCCTCAAGCTGCCATTGCCACTTTTATTAGTTGTAGAATCCACAGCTTCTTTTGGAGCTTCGCTGACATCTATTTTTGAATATTGTTTTTCTTGACTTTATGTTTATTACAAGGACTTTATTTTTTGTTTTTTGGTGGGGGAAGAGGTAATAAAGAGAGAACGCAAATGCTTGTTAATCAAAAAACAAAATAAATTTACATTAAAATCATAAGAAAATAATGTCTCTCTTTGTATTTAAAGTCTTTCCTGATCTCTCTAGTTATTAGCATTCTTTTTTCCCCTTTGAAATTACTTTTAAAATCTTTTATATTTTCTTGGCAGTTAGCTGGCACAGTGGATAGAATGCTGGGCCTGGAGTCAGGAAGACATACCTTACCAGCTCTTTCACCCTGGCCAAAGTCACTTAACCCTCCTTGCCTCAGTTTCCTTTTCTGTAAAAGAAGCTGTAGAATGAAATGACAAATCACTACAGTATCTTTGCCAAGAAAGCCCCTAATGAGGACATGAAGAATCAGATGTGACTGAAAAAATGACTAAACAACAAAAATGTTGTATCCATCTGCCCACTGGAAAATGTAGACTTCATTTTGGTTTTTATAGTCCAAAAAGTAATCATAGTGTCTTGCATATTGTAGGTGCTTAATAAATGTTTATTGTATTCTTGAATTGACTAAGCAAGAATTGAATTCTGTTGAAATCTTTTTTGAAAGGGCACCTTTGCCTGGAAGAGTGCTTATCACTAGTCAGAGAGTGTCAGGGAGCTGTTGAACAACTTCACAGAGTAACTTAATTATTCTGTTTAAAGTGAAGTGAATACTTAGAATGTCAGAATAGTGCTGTGGAATGACAGAAACTGCCTACTTCTATTTACAACCCCCTTCCCTACTTCTCCTCCCCTTCCTCAAGCCCAGAAAGACTTTTCCCCCCCAATTAGTTACTTCTTTATCTTACCAAGTTCAGAAACTTTCAAGTCCCCCTTTTCAGCTCTCTGGGGAAAATCACCCCAACTTCTTATATATTTAAAGATAACTGACTAGGAAATAGTGAAATATATTATGGAGAAGTGGTGGTGAGATGGATAGATAGACTCAAAAACATTAAAAAAAAAGATGACCAGTTTTGTCTTTTATAAGTTTTTAATCCTACTTTGATTTTTCAGATACTTTGATATGCTTCTGATCTCATTAATTTGAGTACAAACCCGAACCTCTTTTCCTTTTTATCTTGTGTAACTCTTGCCTACCTCCTATTGGTAATCTTCCATGACCATGGGTGTTTATCTGTGCTCTTAGAAGTTTTCTCCTGGATCAGTGGTCTCCAAGTTTTTTTGATCACATACCTCAATCAGGAAAAAGATTTTGAGCATGCACCCCAAGTTATGTATTTATTTATCTGACTATACTTATGTGCATTTTATAAAATGTATAATTTTAACAAATGAGGTAAAATGAAATAAATGGTATTTAAAAAAATTTAAATTTAGTTGTATTTATTAATGGTACAGAAACTCCTTTGATCCTATCCAAGGGACTTAAGCTTGCATTGTGACTGAAATCAGGGTGCAGGAAAGAGCTTTGGAGTATGGACTTAGAGTCCTAGACTTGGGAATGGCTGCTCACCTGGGGAGAAGGGCAACTAATGACTGTCAAAGTTCAGACTGGGCACAAGAAAAGAAAGAAAACAAGTGATGACTCTAATCAGCTCTGCTGATCTCCTCAATTTAATATTTTCCTTATATATCTGAAAGGATGTGTGGTTTACCTTAAAGTGTGTATTGCCTGCTTTAGAGACCTTTGTTTTAGATCCTCAGAGATTTCATCATACCAAATAACACATGTAGATACTACTTTTTCCCTCACCTTGTTATGAAACCAGTTTACTTTCTATTCCCATTATGTCTCTCTGATGATATCATTGGATTTTGCTTCTAGATAACAACAACAAAAAGAATAAAAAGAAGAAAGAAATATTTATTTTTATTTTTTGATTTTAAAAGCTTTTTATTTTCAAAACATATGCATAAGTTTTCAATAGTCACCCTTGTTAAACCTTGTGTTCCAATTTTTTTCTCCCTCCCTTCCCTCCATCCCCTCTCCTGGACAGCAAGTAATCCAATATGTTAGACGTGCAATTCTTTTATACATGTTTCCACAATTATGCTGCGTAAGAAAAATCAGATAAAAAGGGAAAAAATGAGAAGAAAAAAACCAAAGTGCAAGCAAATAACAAAAAAGTGAAAACACTATGTTGTGATCCACACTCAGTCCTCCTATAGTCCTCTCCCTGGGTGCCACATGGCTTTCTCCATCGCAAAACTATTGGAACTGGCCTGAATCACCTCACTGTAGAAAAGAGCCACATCCACCAGAATTGATCATCATAGCTTGTTGTTGCTGTGTACAATGTTCTTTTGGTTCTACTCCACTTAGCATCAGTTCATGCAAGTCTCTCCAGGCTTTTCTGAAATCATTCTGGTGCTTGTTTCTTATAGAACAATATATAGGTCCTAAGCATGTTGCAACAGGGTGAATGGTAAGGCCAAACAATCCTAATAGATAAGGAATAATGAAATTACTTTCAAGTTTAACTAACCATTAGAATCACATTCTATTAGAATAGATATGGGAATGCTTAAATGACATTAAATTTAAATGCAGGAAATGTGTAGCAACAATACAATATAATAAAGTTGTATTTTGTTTAAAAGACTGATTTAATATAAATACACCAAGAAGTTATATACTTGGCTGGAAATCCATAAACTTGAAGGTGTAAGAATTGGGGAATAACATTTGTGAAAAAAATACAAAAGTGTTAATATGGACTGTCAAACCATAAGGAAGATATGAATGATGTTTTATTTAATTTTGTGTAGTGGACTCAAACATGGACAAGGTCTACTAGAAATAGAGAGTTTTGGCTGCCTAGATATTTGCTGGAAGTCCCATTCTACTAAAGAGAAAAATTCTGATAGATTCCTTGTAATTCATAGCTGACAATCATGGATGAGGAGAAGAAGAGAACTGTGACTTTGGGTTTAATTCTGAAAAATGTGGAAAAACTTATCAGTGATACAGAAATTGTTGGAGCCTTGAGAGAAAATCGTTCATGATATTTTAAATGATAGTGACATGTTGGGAAATGAGTTTCAAAAATCCAGAGAAAAGGTGCATGTGACTCCATTTTAATGAGAGGCTAAAAGGGAACTCTTCCTATTGCATTACCATTTTCTTCATTTAGAAGGACAGTTATCTAATTGGAAAGAGTAGGACAAACATTTCTAAAAGGGAAATGAAGCTTCAGGAGAGAATATAGAATTCAAAGTCCTAATGAATTGCTTTCCACGGTACTGAAAAAACTTGCCAATATTACTGTGTCATCAATAATCTTTGAGAAATTACAGAAAATGGGAGAGCAGTCAGAAGATTGGAAATGGGCAAATGTCACAAGTTTTCAAAGAGTATAGATGATGATAGAATCCAGAAAGTACAGGCTTGTCAGCTTGACATCAATCTCCAGTAAAATTCTAGAACAGATTTTGTTAAACAGATGGTTCATGAGTACTTAAAAAGAAGTTAATCATTACAAGGCAGCATGGCTTCTCTTAGAACAAGTCATGCCAAACTAACTTCATTTCCTTTTTGTGAAAGGGTTATAGACTGGCTGATGGGATGTACGTGGTAGACTGTGGCTTTTAATTTCAACAAGAATGAAATAAAATCTTTGTGGATGAAATGGAAAAATAAAGGCTGGATGAAAGGATAAGCAAGTTTTTCATAACATCAACACCACCAACAATAATGATGAGTCACACACCTACAGTGTTCTCATATTTTCTAAGTACATTGGTGTTTTTTTTAAACACCATTTTATGAATGAATAAATTCAGGAAAGTGTAAACAACTCTGTTATGGTCATGTCAGCTGTCAATGCCAGAAGCAATGCTTAAAACTAGACTAATTTCAGCTCACTTTTCACCTTAATCATACTGAAGTATTATGTGTAGAACATTATTTGGTTGGATATTAACCTAGAGAGAGATCTTTAGAGGTATATTTACAAGTTAGCTCTAATCTAACTACTATTTTTATTAATGATGGATACCATAGATGAAGATATAGATGAAAAGCATAAATTACTACATTTATGGTTGCCTCAAAATAAGGAAGGATAGCAGATTGAGGAAGAAGGGAATAAAAAAATCAAGCTTTAGTTGGTATTTTGGGCAGTTGAAATTTCCAGTGGCTTCCATAAACCCCAGAGCGCTCAAGTGGACAGATGTACATAATAAAGACAAGAAATCAAGCTCGAAGATTAGAGAACAGTGATTTTATCTCCTTAGACCACCTTTTGTCCTGGCTCAAATTCTTTTACAACTAAGAGAGAGTCTTGGGGTCATTAAGAGTGATTTATCCCAAGTTAGGTAGTTATCTGTAAGCAAAAACTTTCTTCCTTAGTGGAGAATCAGAGATCAGAAAGGTAAAATCTAATTTTAGTCAGGGGACACTTTATTTGACTTTTATTAGCTTGATATTGTGGCTATGATTAAAAAACCAGTCATGATCCTATAAAGAAGAGATTTTAACCATAATACCTTGAGAGTGAAGGAAAGATGGCTAGACACTTGCCAGAGAAGATTCAGAACAGCATAGACTGGAGCAATGAACATAGCAGAGATGCTTGCCAAGAAAGAAGAGATGATCAACTGACTAAAATCCTCAGTAATTTTGGAGGTTTAAACTGCCTTTTCATGTATAAGGAATATCCTAACAATCTGTATTTTTCACCTGTGGGTGCCTCATGCATGGTTCCTTTGGATTTTCATTTTCTCCACAAATCCGTTGTATTTGTCATAGGGTACGTCCTACAATGAGAAGGAATATACAAATATAAACCATTTTATTAGGTTATTTTACTTTGCTTTAATCTATTTTTTCATGCTTAGTAGAGAAAAATTAAACACACTGGTGTGTTAGTGTTAGAGTTCCATGTAGTATCTTGAACATGGAAATTCCAACTATTGCATATGTGATATTAGGGGACCTACAGGCACAATATTAAAATGACATTCAAATGAAATAAAAGTGAAGTCTGCTATTCAGGTTCAAACAATCAATTGCACAGGATTTGAGGGGACCTGGTTTAACAGTAGTTAATTTGAAAGATTTAGAATTATTTTTGGTTTTGTTGGAGGGTCAATGTGAACTAGCAATATGATAATTATAGAAGTAATCTTAGAGGAAATATTTCTGTCTTAAAATTCTCAAAAGATTCTTTTAGAAGGTAATAGATTTCTTTTGTGTTACTTTTGTAGAATGACAGCAGTTAGCAGACATTTCAGAGAAAAAGTTTTTCTTTTACTAAGAGAAAAAAAAAGATAGTAACTGGAGCTGTACAACAATAGAATAGGCTAACTCAAAAAAGATGGTGTTTCCTGTCACTGGAAATTTCCAAGAAGACATCATATAACTATTGTTGGGAAAACGGAGAAAAAGAAACCTGCTTTGTCTACCCCACAGCATTGCCACGAGGATTAAAAACTCAGTATGTGAAAGCACTTGAAAACTGTAATGTGCTATATAGATATAAGGAGTTTATTATTACTCTTACATTGAAAAATAAATTGGATTAGAAATGTAGTATGTAAATATTTTCCCACTATACAATTCTTTGATTCTCTGAGTTTTGCATGTATACTGATGAATTACTTGTAAGGAACACAGTCATGTTACTTTTTTTTTTTTTTTTTTGAGAAAGCACAATGCAAATAATACAGAAAGAAATTAAAATTGTTTTCATCTTTGAAAATCATATTGTCTTGTGGTGAGGTCTACAGTATAGATCCAGAAGCAAGAAGAGCCAGGAATTGAGGTTTGAATCAAAGAATAAGTTAAAGTATTGATAATGATATTAAAAAAAAACACATACACATGCCTAACCAATTACTCATAACATGTCTTTCATTTCACTGAAATAAGGGAGTTTGGATTTGTTCATATTTCTGTTTCTTTCTATGGGTTTAATTGAGTCATCATTTATATCTTAGATATAATTTTTGTTACTGCATCTAATTCTGAAATAGCATAATACAATAGAAAGAAAAATGAATCTGGAGTCAGAGAGTCTGGATTAAAATTTTAGTTCAGATGCTATTTACTTTTTATAACTAGTCTTTCTGTAACTAGACCTTCAGGCAAGTTACACCCCCCTTTTCAAATACATATAATATTTGATTTCCCCTTCAATTACATGTTTTTTTAAATTTTTAAATAATTTTTTATTGATAGAACGCATGCCAGGGTAATTTTTTACAGCATTATCCCTTGCATTCACTTCTGTTCCAATTTTTCCCCTCCCTCCCTCCACCCCTTCCCCCAGATGGCAAGAGTCCTTTACATGTTGAATGGGTTGCAGTATATCCTAGATACAATATATGTGTGCAGAACCAAACAGTTTTCTTGTTGCATAGGGAGAATTGAATTCAGAAGGTATAAATAACCCGGGAAGAAAAACATAAAATGCAAGCAGTTTATATTCATTTCCAGTGTTCTTTCTCTGGGTGTAGCTGCTTTTGTCCATCTTTGATTAATTAAGACTCTCTTTATCAAAGAGGTCCACTTCCATCAGAATGCATCCTCAAACAGTATCGTTGTTGAGGTATATAATGATCTCCTGGTTCTGCTCATTTCACTCAGCATCAGTTCATGTAAGTCTCGCCAGTCCTCTCTGTATTCATCCTGCTGGTCATTCCTTACAGAACAATAATATTCCATAACGTTCATATACCACAATTTACTCAACCATTCTCCAATTGATGGACATCCTTTCATTTTCCAGTTTCTAGCCACTACAAACAGGGCTGCCACAAACATTTTGGCAATACAGGTCCCTTTCCTTTCTTTAGTATCTCTTTGGGGTATAAGCCCAGTAGAAACACTGCTGGATCAAAGGTATGCACAGTTTGATAACTTTTTGAGCATAGTTCCAAATTGCTCTCCAGAATGGCTGGATGTGTTCACAATTCCACCAACAATGTATCAGTGTCCCTGTTTTCCCATATCCCCTCCAACATTCCCCATTATCTTTCCCTGTCATTCTAGCCAATCTGACAGGTGTGTAGTGGTATCTCAGAGTTGTCTTAATTTGCATTTCTCTGATTAATAATGATTTGGAGCATATTTTCATATGTCTATAAATAGTTTCAATTTCTTCATCTGAGAATTGTCTGTTCATATCCTTTGACCATTTATCAATTGGAGAATGGTTTGATTTCTTATAGATTAGGGTCAATTTTCTATATATTTTGGAAATGAGGCCTTTATCAGAACCTTTGATTGTAAAAATGTTTTCCCAGTTTATTGTTTCCCTTCTAATCTTGTTTGCATTTGTTTTGTTTGTACAAAAACTTTTCAATTTGATATAATCAAAATTTTCTATGTTGTGGTCAATAGTGATCTCTAGTTCTTCTTTGGTCATAAATTCCTCCCTCTTCCACAGGTCTGAGAGGTAAACTATCCTATGCTCTTCCAATTTATTTATCATCTGATTCTTTATGCCTAGATCATGAACCCATTTTGACCTTATTTTGGTGTACGGTGGTAAGTGTGGGTCAATGCCTAGTTTCTGCCATACTGATTTCCAATTTTCCCTCAATTACATGTTGATACAATTTTTTTTAACATTAAGAAAAAGTGATAAAAACTGCTGGGATAACTGGAAATTAGTATGGCAGAAATTAGGCATTGACCCACACTTAACACCATATACCAAGATAAGATCAAAATGGGTCCTAGGCATAAAGATCTAGGCATAAAGAACGAGATTATAAATAAATTAGAGGAACATAGGATAGTTTATCTCTCAGACTTGTGGAGGAGAAAGAAATTTGTGACCAAAGATGAACTAGAGACCATTACCGATCACGAAATAGAAAATTTTGATTATATCAAATTAAAAAGCCTTTGTACAAACAGAATGAATGCAAACAAAATTAGTAGGGAAGCAACAAACTGGGAAAACATCTTTACAATTAAAGGCTCTGATAAAGGCCTCATTTCCAAAATATATAGAAAACTGACTCAAATTTATAAAAAATCAAGCCATTCTCCAATTGATAAATGGTCAAAGGATATGAACAGACAATTTTCAGATGATGAAATTGAAACTATTACCATTCATATGAAAGAGTGTTCCAAATCACTATTGATCAGAGAAATGCAAATTAAGACAACTCTGAGATACCACTACACACCTGTCAGATTGGCTAAGATGACAGGAAAAAATAATGATGAATGTTGGAGGGGATGCGGGAAAACAGGGACACTAATGCATTGTTGGTGGAGTTGTGAACGAATCCAACCATTCTGGAGAGCAATCTGGAATTATGCCCAAAAAGTTATCAAATTGTGCATACCCTTTGATCCAGCAGTGTTTCTATTGGGCTTATACCCCAAAGAGATACTAAAAAAAGGAAAGGGACCTGTATGTGCCAAAATGTTTGTAGCAGCCCTGTTTGTAGTGGCTAGAAACTGGAAAATGAATGGATGCCCATCAATTGGAGAATGGCTGGGTAATTGTGGTATATGAATGTTATGGAATATTATTGTTCTGTAAGAAATGACCAACAGGATGAATACAGAGAGGTTTGGAGAGACCTACATGGACTGATGCTAAGTGAGATGAGCAGAACCAGGAGATCATTATACACTTCGACAACGATATTGTATGAGGATGTATTCTGATGGAAGTGGATTTCTATGACAAAGAGACTAACTGAGTTTCAATGGATAAATGATGGACAGAAACAGCTACACCCAAAGAAGGAACACTGGGAAACGAATGTGAACTATTTGCATTTTTGATTTTCTTCCCGGGTTATTTTTACCTTCTGAATCCAATTCTCCCTGTGCAACAGGAGAACTGTTTGGTTCTGCAAATATGTATTATATCTAGGATATACTGCAACATATTTAACATATATAGGACTGCTTGCCATCTTGGGGGGGGTGGAGGGAGGGAGGGGAAAAAACGAAACATAAGCGAGTGCAAGGGATAATGTTGTAAAAATTACCCTGGCATGGATTCTGTCAATACAAAGTTATTATTAAATAAAATAAAATTAAAAAAAAATTAAGAAAAAGTTTTGAGTTCCAAATTCTATTCTTCCACCCTTCTTCTTTCCTCTCTAAGACAGCAATCCATTATAGTTTATCCATGTGCAATCATATAAAACATTTCCAAATTAGTCATTTTGTTCAAAAAGACTAGAACAAAAAAAAAAAAAAGAAAGTGAAAAATAACATGTTTCAATTTGTATTCAGACAGTATCTGGAAGTGGATAGTGTGTTTCATCATTAGTTCATTGAAACTGCCTGGGATCATTGTATTGCTGAGGATAGTCAAATCATTCACAGTTCTTCAGCAATCAATATTGGTGTTATTGTGTACAACATTCTCCTGGTTCTCTTTACTTTGCATCAGTTCATGAAAGTCTTTCCAGGTTTAAGTTCAGTTCTGCAGTTGTAAAATGAAGGGGTTAAGTGAGATGACCTCTCTGGGTCTCTTTCACTTCTAGACCTCTTCGTTAACTTTTATTCCTAAAAACAAAACAAAACAAAAACCCCTTTAAAAATTCAGTGGCACCACTGAAGTACCAAATAGGTTATTTTGTGGGAGTTTTTCTATTTTAAGTCTTTTGTTTCTATCTCAGAATCATCCAGTGTTTGGTCGTTTTTGATCCTAGGGGAACACAGTAAATTGAGAAGAAAACTTAATTGCTTTAGGTTTCTAGAAAATGATAAGGAAAAAGCTGGCTGCAGGAAACTTGGAAAGTTTTTTCACCTCTATTCTCCAAATCAAATTCCTTGTTTGGCCAGATCTGGTAGTGCAACTCTTTGGCTCACTAATTTTTTCTATGGATTTCCTGTCCAGTAAGGTCAAAACATTGTGACTAGGTATACAGGACTTTGCATGATTTGGAAGCCAATCTGTTTATTTAAGAACAATTTCTTTTAAATTCACTTTATGAGGCAGCCAAATTGGACTTTAAGCCCTATGCATTGCCATCTCTTTGCCTGTTCCCTATAGGTAAAATAACCTTTCTTTTATCTTGACTTTTAAATTACTACCTCCCCTTAAAAACCACCTCAAATGTTACCTCTTCTAAAAAACTTTCCTTGATCTTTTTCTCTGTCCCATCCAGATCTCATGTATCACTTTGAACTTCTTTTTAAGCACCTATATATTCCTTTAAATATAATCTATTAGGAATTACGGTACACAAATAACCATTCATCCAAGAGATCAGAAATAGAATTTTTCTAAACTATGTCTCTATCATAATTTCTTTCATTTCTGCTAGTTCTGCACATAATAGGCCTTTAATTTTTTTTAAATTAAAAAAATTTGTGTAGAGTTGGAGGCAAGACAAATAATTGATTGTAATTTATACAGAAGTGGATAAAATTCTAATTACTTTAAACACTATGAAAAAATCCCATTCCTATGAAATTAACTTTGGTCCATATTAAAACTTTGTATAGAGGATTTGTAATCTTAATATTTCCATCATAGGCTCCATGGTTCATTTAAAATTTTGATTAATCATTTTTTAAAACATGGAATTTTTTCAGGTTGTTTTAGGTTCCTAAAAAATTACTTTTGTTTTATTACTGTAATTTAGTATTTTTCTATGTAATTTAAAACTTGGCAGAATTTTGTTGTAATGGTGGCTAAATTATATAGGAATATCAGGCATATAAGGGAGATTTAAAACCATATTATATGCTATAATAATGATTGTGCTTGTGGTAGGTTGTTTTTTTGGTAGACAACAGACTTCCTGTTTAGTCCAGCATTCCAGGTACCCTTTGTTGCAGAATAAGCAGAAGGCTTATTTTCCAATTAGGTTGATTTGTTATTAAAAAAAAAATCCAACCCAATAAAACCTAACCAAAGCACCTCATTTCCACTTTTATTATAATCAGATTTTAACTTTGAAATTCTCAACAAGTCCATCTTTGTTTTTAAATATGATGGAAAGAATCTTGAATTTAGGGCTGAGCTCCAAGTCTGATTTCTCACTTTGCCATTTTCTAGGTGGTATATTTTGGTGCCCCTCTGAGACCATTTTCTTCCTCTGTAAAAATTATGGGTTTGTTCTACATGAACTTTAAGGTTCCTCCCACCTAGCAAATAGTTAGAAGACAGATTTTTGGATTTCAGGGTCCCCCTCCTACCTTAGCTGGTCTATGTTCACCAGTCCTTTCTGTGTTTTCTGTGGCCTTAATAATAATAATTATAGTACTAATATTATACATTTGTCTTACTCTTTAAAATTTACAAAACACTTTAACATGCACTAGTACTGTGAGTCATATCTTTGAATTCTACTGAAATCTTAGCTACCAGCATGGTTAAAAAAAAAAAAAAAAACTGATGGCTTTTTGGCGCTAAGCCTACAGTAGTGTTAATTCACATAAGTGATTTATAATCCAGTAGTCAGTGCTAATGAGTGAATCTAACACAAGCCTTGTTTCAAACTGTCTTGCCTTGATGTTCCATTTATTTTCTTCCTTGCCTGGAATCAAATTAAGCTTTACTTCCCCAGCCCCATTTTCTCCTCTCAGGTTTAGTGATTGGTTTTAATGCTTTGCAGGGAAGGTTTTGTCTGTTTGTAGATTGTTTCAAAATTTGAAGTGCTTAACATGTTATATGTAGGGTTTCTGGTAATGGCTCATAACCACTTGTAAATGTTTATTTTAAGCCTAGAATACATTTATGAGTTTTTAGATTTTATTATAAACTCATAAATGTTTTCCCCCTCTTTTTTGATTTTAAATTAAACAAAGATTTTAATTTGTTGGTATAGAAAATATGTTAAGATTTTTTAAAAGGGCTGTTAATTAAGGAAAATGTGCTTAAATTATCTTCTTAGCATTTTACTTAGACTCATAATTAGAAAGAAGGAAAGGATTTTGGGTATGGACAAGGCATTTTGTCAATTTCTTTGTTATTTGATGTGTGAAGTTCTATTAAACATGTAGCTTTGTTTTTTTTTTTTTGGTAAATTTCATATTGTAAGTTTCGTTAAGTGCTATCAGCAAATTTTTTGATAGCTTCAAGGAAACAAAGAAAAATGGAAAATGATTTTTTTCATATTTTATTGTGTCATTTAGTGTCTCATTCTAATGTTTGCTTTATAGAATATTGTCTCTACATGCTTAAAAAGAAGTTGGAAGTGATATGTGAGATAAGGATGATTAAATGAAAAGATCAAGTGGAGTTTCTTAGAAATGAACATTTGAGGTGGTTTTTAAGGAGAGATATAAATTCAAAAGTCAGATATAAAAAAGTCATTTCTCTAGAGGTACACATTATGGCAATAATTTAAGGTCTTTTGTTGGTAAACTGAAGATCTGTTTCCATCATGGTTTTTTTTTTTTTGTATTTTAAATAAGTAAAGACTTCTCAAATACAGAATTCAGCAAAAACTTTTACCCCAAAATTCATATATTGACTGAACTTACTTAAAATAAACCCAAGATTATTTTATTTTTAATTTTTTTCAAATTTCAAATAATGACATTACTGGAATCTGTATTACAACCCTCCCATGATATAATGCATTAAAATTTTAGGGTTTATGGGAAAAATGAGGTTTAGCATTGCTAATGACACATTAAAAGAAAAGGGACCTAATAAAAAAGGTGGTATTGCTTTAAACATGTTTAGGAATTAAGAAACATATAAATATTTCAATAAATAGTAGATACTTTTGAGGCTTGTTTCACATCTTATTTGTAGATGGCATTTTATCTTACAACCCTTTAAGATTCTGCTTAATGAGATCCACATTTATTCAACATAAATCAGCCTCACCATCCATACTGGGCATGCAAATTGAGTGTAAAATACATATTACTTAGTTTATGATGTGCAATTGTAAAGGCAGTCTGTTGATTAGTCTATTAATATATATGTCCTGTCTCTGTGTACTGCAAGTAGACAATGAGCTGGGTCTGGGATTAAATGGGAACTGGATGACATTTGCAAGCTTTGCACCACCTTCAATGATTCCAAAATAATTGTTCTTACAGGAAGCAACTTCCCCCCTGCCCCCCCAAGTGTTGCTATGTGGTTGCAATTCATAAAGAAATATCAAAATAGTAGGTGACCCAAAGGCTATTGGAAAAGATGGGTGTCAGTAGGCTGAAGAATGTTACCAAAGATAACTTATGGCAGTTGCGTGACAGCTGGTGTTCAAGACATAAACAAGGCTAAATATGAGTAGAAAAGGAACTAGGCTGATTATATAATGAACATGTTGAATAAATAGACTGGTAGCCCTAAAAGATAAAGGAACTAGAGGAAAGACTCTTCCACAGTGGGTAGGTTGTTTATGGGGAATTTATGAAAAGATGTGCATAAAAGTTGTGTGGAAAGAGAAAGTTTTAGATAGCTTGTGATTAGTACTATATGAAGTCAGCTTGATGATGCAATAGAGAAAGTACTGAGCCTAGAGTCAGGAAAACCTGAGTTCAAATTCAACTTCAGATACTTGTGTGATCCTGGATAAGTCAATTATTCTTTGCTTCAGTTAAATCTAAAATGGGAATAATAATGGCATCTACTTCATGAGATTGTTGGGATCAAATGAGATGTAATGTTTGTAAAGCATTAGGTACATTGCCAACACATAATGATACTTAAAACCTCTTCATACAGATGGAGAAGGAATCATTCATGAGATCATGGACCTGTATTAAAAGAATAAATATAACTTAAAAATCTTATATGTTTATAAATGTTTGTTGTTATTATCCATTGATCAACAAGCATTTATTAAATGCCTGCTGTGTGCCTAATACTGTCCTAAGGACCTAGAGATAGAAAGACAAAAATGAAACAGTCCTTGCTCTAAAGGACCTCGCTTTCAAGACTTTCCTCTTCTTAACAAAAACTAGAAAATAAAAGATCTCTCTCAGCTTTGACTGTGCATCAGACAATTGTTCTGTGTTTCGTTTTCCCCCTTAGTAACAAAGCCATCATTATCATTTGATGATAATAATACCTTACGAAGGTTATGTGGTCTTAATAAAATAATATTAGGAAGGCACTTTTAAAAACAGTGTCCTACAGATGCCAAGTGGTATTAAGAACCACAGACAAATCGATGCACAAGAGTTTGTTATTTTTCCAAAGTAAAATGTAAAACCAATAGCTAAGAAGTGGGATTAGACTAGTGGTCACTAGGTTGTCAAGACAATGGTTGACTTACCTACAATTGTCATATCCTTGCTTAACTTGGAAAGTTAAAATAATCTTCCAAGATCATGAACTTTGCTCATTGTTGCTCATCCTTAAAAATAACTCTTGGTTCTGAAACAAATCAATCAGCAGATCTAATTGTTGTTGTTATTATTATTAATTGGTTTTTTGCTAGTTCTATTTCCCTTTGACTTGGTTTTTTTCCCAGAATGTCATTGGAGGGGGGAACCCATCAAGATATTTATTGGCAGAAGCTTCTGTTATTTTAAGGTAATGATATGTCTTGGATGGATGATATGTTTTGGATGTCTTGGAATGGATTCTTCTAAGTGAAAGAAATCTAATTAAATAAGGATTTATTAAGTACTTACTGTGTATAACACATTATTATAGGTGCTGAGACACAAAAGTAAAAATGAAGAATGGGGATTCAATAAATAAACAGACAAGCAAATTCAAGCTAGCCTTTTGAGAAGAGAGAGAGTGAGCACTAACAGTTGAGGTATCTGAGCTAAGCGCTAAACATGGACAAATAGTTGACCCCAGGATTGAATAGGAGGAAAGTACATTGGTAAATGAAAGTAGTCAATGCAAATTTTGTGGCCTAAAGGGAATAATTGTATTTTAATTTCAACCAATATACCAGTGTTCATAGTTATAGTATGTATACTTTATATATAAATGAATATTATATATAAGTATAGCATATACATTACATATTATAATGTTGTTCTTGGGATCAATCCCATAAGATCCCTTTATAATGACACCCTTTTTGGGGACATATTAACTAAACCTCCCTGGAAGGTACCCAAAAACCTTATATTTAATTTTTTTTCTACAGTAAAAAAAATGGTAAAAAGACATTTCAGGATATTGATTGAAAATAAAATTTATACTTTATATTATGTGCTTTTCTCTGATGCCCAGTAAAGTGTGCTTTTTTTTCTATTAGTCAATTCCACTACCCAAAAAACCCAATAACCCTAAAACATTTATTAATCATCTACTACGGATATTGTATGCAATATAAAATGTAATATTATCCTTTCCCATAAGCAAAGTACAATCTTTTAGGGGTAGGTGGATTGGAGTAACACAGTAGCTAGATATACTAATGGCTAAGTGTTGGCCATGGAGAGGGAAGATCTGAGTTCAAATCCTGCCCCAAATGCTTCGTGTCTTTTAGCCTCAGTTTCCTCATTTCCAAAATGGGGACAAGAATAATACTTACCTCACAGGTATTTTCTGAGGGTCAATTGAAAAAAAACCATGTAAAACATTTGATAATCCTTAAATGTTAACTATGATTATGATAATGATGATGATTATAAATATTCCTGGAAAATTAGGCTAGTATTAGATTTCAAAAGACTTTAAATGGTAGACTGAGAAAATTATATTTGTCCTAGAAGTTACAGTGGGGAGCGCTTGAAGGCTTTTGAACAAGAAAGTGACATTATCAGACTTGTGTGCTTTAGGAAGACACTTTTGGTAGCCCAATAGAAGATGAATTAGAGAGGGAGAAATACTGAAAACCAGGGGTCCAATTAGGGGGTTGTTATCATACTGCAGGTAAAAAGTGATAATGACTTGAACTAAGATGCTGGCCATGTATGTGGAGAGAAAGAGATAGAAGAGAAGAGAGAGATGTTGTATAGGTAAAACTGATGAGACTTAGTAATTGATTGGATGTGGGGCAGGGTGAGAGAGGAGGAAAAGCTGAAAATGATTCCCAGGTTGCAAAACTGGGGGATCCTGAGGAATTGTGGTCTTTAATAGAAACAGGGAAGACTAGAGAAATGTTAATTTTCATGGAGGGAAGGTAGAGAATGACATTTTGGATATGTGGGTTGGGGATGCCCAAGGGACATCCAAATGGAAAGAGCCAAAAGGCAGTTGGATTCTTGAGGGCTAATGAGATCACTAAAAAAAAGAGAGTGGAGAGAGAGAAAGAGAGAGAGGAGAGAGAAGAGAGAAGAGAGAAAGAGGAGAGAGGAGAGAGGGGAGAGAGAGAGGAGAAAGAGAGAGGGGAGAGAGAAAGAGGAGAGGGATGGAACCTTGTTGGGTTGGGGTTCTACAACAAGGGGTGAAAGATCCAGCAGAGGTGACTAAGAAGGAATAATTATAGAGGAAGAATACCCAGAGAGGAGAGAGCATCTAGGAGGAAGGAATGGACAAACGTGGCAGGGAGGTCTGGCTCCCCTAAGCTACCATTTGGCTGGAATATAAGTTGAATAGTTATGAAGAGAAAACTTTGTCCTATTGGCACTTGGGGGTAGGCTTACTTCTTTGTTGTAGCCATATTGGACCAAGGACCTAGAAAGGGGATCTGGATGTTAGGACTATAGCCAGAGGAAGGATCCTTATTTATCTCCTGGTGTACTGGTAGTTGGCTTTCATATGTGTTAAAATGTTTTCCTCCCTCTTATTTCCTTGGCTCATCCTGTGTCCCTCCATGTCTGTATATTGACATTCCATTGTCCTTCAAGGATCTTCGCTGCTTCCTTGGAGAAGTCTTCCATGATAGCCCCTTAGGCCCAATCTCTAGCAGAAATGATCACTTCATCTGATACTAGGAAATTCTGTATTCCTTGTATATCCTAATTGCATTGTGTCTATTGTTGCCTTCTCTTCCTTACTAGAGTATAGACTGCTAGAGGATATTGACTGAGTCATATTTGTCTTTGTGTCTTTTCTTAAGAAGTAAAACATTTTATATAGTCATTGTTTGTAATGCTCATTATATATAATAGGAGTGTTCAAATATAGACTTTATTGAAATATTTTGTTTTCACCTTGCCAAATTTCCTCTTATCCTACCTCCAAAACATCCCATAGAACAAAGAATTAAAAAAACGAAAACCAAAGGAGAAAGAAGTCTGACATTGAATGCAATGTTCTATACCAATCGTCATGGATCTCTGCAAAGAAGTGGGAGAAGTACCTCGGATCTTTTCTTTGCTAGGCAACTATGTAGTTCAGTGGATAGAGTGCAGTGAGGAAGATCTGAATTCAAATTTGACCTCAGACAGTTATTAGCTGTGTGGCTTTAGTCCATTTACTTCTGTCTGCCCCAGTTTTATTAGCTATAAAATGGGAATCACAAAAGCACCCACTTCCCAGGATTGTTATGAGGATAAATTGAGATGATATCTGTAAAGTATTTTGCAAAGTTTAATCCATTATGTTGTTGTTAGGGACTAGTCTTGTTCTTTATCATAATTTATCAACAGTTAGATTTCACTTGTTTCAGAGTTTTTTCTCCAGTTTTCTTGCTATAATCAAATATGCTATTTTTCTGGCTCTGTTGATTTTACTTTGCATCAGTTCTTATAAGTCTTGTCATAATTTCCTTAAATCATCATGTCTGAGGGCAGCTAGATGGCTCCATCATAGTACATGGAGAACTAGATCTGGAATCAGGAAGACTCATCTTTTTGAGCCCAAATCTGGCCTCAGTCACTTACTAGCTATGACAATCTGTTTCCTCATCTGTCAAATAAACTGGAGAAGGAAATGGCAAACCGCTCCAGTACCTTTGGAAAGAAACCCCTAAATGGGATCATGAAGAGTCAGACAGAATAACTTGTCCTTTTTAATAGTATAATAATATTCACTTGAATTTATGTACCAGTTTGTTTAGATATTCCTTAATTAATGGGTATCTACTGTGTTTCCATTTCTTTGCCACTATGAAAAAGGCTGTTCTAAATATTGTGTTGCTGCACAAAGGATCTTTCAAATGGACAAAAACAATGATTTGCATGTGACACATTCCTAACTGGGGATCTCTGGATCAAAGGGCATGGACATTTTAGTCAGTTTATTTGCACAATACCAATTGCTTTTGCGAATAGTTGTATGACTTCAGAACTTCAACAATGTATTCACGTGCCTATCTTTTTCATAACTCTTCCAATTTTGAAGTGAATGTTTAAGGAATGTTTACTGAATGAAGAGGTGAATACACATATAGAGATGCAACTTTTGTTTTTCTTAAAAAAAAAGGGAAAAAAAAACTGAAGTGGCTCAGAAGCCATATATTATTGTTGTCATGTCTGACTTTTCATGACCCCATTTGGGGTTTTCTTAGTAAAGTAACTGGAGTAGATGGCCGTTTCTTTCTCCAGTTCATTTCACAGAAGAGGAAACTGAGTGGAAAAGGGTAAAGTGACTTCTCCAGGATTCCATAGCTAGTAAGCATCTGAGGCTAGATTTGAATTCAGAAAGAAGAGTCCTCCTGACTCTAGGTCCAGTACTTTATATTCTGTGCTACTTAGCTGCTCAGCAACTATATTTCTCAACTGATGCTGATCATAGTCACTCCCTGCCCTTTCCCTCTGTGTTCAGTAGTCCTAATTGACTCTGAGTGGAGTTGATTGTTGCCATGGCAAACAAGGAGACCAACAGCAGCAGGAGCTCTTTAGCCAAAGGGACTTCGGGGGACAGGGGAGAGTGCAACTGTCTGCATACATACTGGGCAGACACAGGCACGTCCCTCAAACAGCCATGGTGGAGGGTAAACTGAGGTAACTATCAAGCTCAGCACCCCAACTATCTTCCTGGAACTTAGATGTGGCAAGTTGCAAGCCTGGATCTTGCTTTTTATAACTATCCCTCCCCTTCTCCCCTCTCCCCATTCTGTTTTTCTTCTTTCCCCTTCCTCCATTCCCCTCTTTCCTATTCCCTTTAGCTCTTGTCTAGTTTGATCTGATAATCTTTTAGACACTGCCTTCTGCTTCTGGCTCCATTCATCTCCATAGTTTACTTAATCCAGGTCTTGACTGAATTCCTACTGTGATTCTGGTCCCTTCTCAGCTGCAAACCCTTCCCTTCTTCTCACCCCCTTATCTTTTACTTTTTTTTTTGCTGAGGCAATTGGGGGTAAGTGACTTACCCAGGACCCTCTTATCTAACATCCAAACTGGGAATGGTTCTAGATGTCTTCTGATCTTTCCCCTGCAAAGTCCTTGACAGTTCCCGACCCCAGCTTCATCCCAGAGAAAGCAGCCTTTTTCTTGCTTAGAAGCCCCTCCCCTCAAAAAAACCAAACAAACCCCACAAACCCAACAACACCACCCAGAGCCGTATTATTTTTGCAGTTACACAGTGATTGACTTTGTTCTAAGGGCCCTTCCCGGTGCCAGCATAGGGAACATTTCTCTCCCCTTCTTCACAATATATAATTCCAATACAGAGGGAATGAATGTTGACAGTGGAATGCTACTCTGAACCCAGCAGCGAAGGGGTTGGCTTCCTTCCATTTCCTGTTAATTTTCCTGTTCAATTAAGGTACTTAAGAAAACATTTGAAAAAAGTTTTCATTTTGTGAGCTAATAACTAATGTCATCGGGCAGCTGGAAAATCTGTTGGCTTTCTGTGTGACTTTTGGACAGAAGGTATACAAATAATTGTTACTGCAAAGGTTAATTAAAGCTGCATAATGACTCTGCCTTTGGAATATTTGAAGCAAGGAAATTGATTTACACAGCTTCTGGACAATTCTCATTCACATCTCATTTTTCTATTTGCCAAACATCCTCACCAGTTCCTTTTCTTGGCAGTGCAAATGTTTGGATACATGCTGTATGTTCTTAAGCACTTGGGAAATCCACATATTTTCTTTATTCACATATTGCAGGTTGTGCAGGTTGGATGGTGGCAACTTGACAATCTAAACATACATTTCATGCCACATTTTAATTATTTGAAAAATATTAGCTTGAAAGATAAAGTTATTTTATTCTGAAATTATATATATATGCATATATATATTTTTCTTTTGAGGAGGGAAGTAGCAAATTAAAATTTATGGCAGCAGTTGTGCCGAGCAAAATTTGTCAAAGTCGTTGAGAGGTGAATGCTCAAAGCATTCTAATACACATTCCTCAGTTAAGAAATCTTTGAGAAAATGAGTGCTGCAAGTATGTTGACATAGCTACAAAGCAATTATGCCGATCGGCAGCTTAAAAATCAGTATATTAAAACAAAACACCTTACCAGAGAGATGCAGGTGGCCTAATGGATGGAGTACTGGCCTAAAAAAACCCCCCCCAAAACAAAAAAACTAAGTAAAACTTAACTTTGAGTTGAGCTCAGCCAGAATACAGGTTGTTTAACAAAAGGGAAAAGCACTTAAATTCTCAGTTGCCCTGGCAACTCTCTGAGACTCCAAGTTACAGAGGACTTGTTGACCTGAATTACTAAAAGAAGTTTCCTCAGGGTTGGGTGGATATGAAGTTATAACTCTGGACAAAACTGTAGATATATGTGTGTATATGTATATATTTGTATGTGTGTATGTATGTGGAAGAAGTCTGGGATTCTAAGAGTTTAAATGACTTGCTTGGGGGTCACACAGTCAGTATATGTGATTATGTATGTTTGTGTGTATTTATGTATATCTATCTATGAATAAGCACATGCATTTGTATATACGTAATAATTTAGGGTTTATTATTTTCTATTTTATCATAGGGGTTGAGATAGCAAGGAATCATAGAAAAATCAAAGATCAACTAGTAGAGAGATTAATGCTGCAAGCCCAGATAGGAAACCAGTCTAGGTTCTGGAGAAAATCAGTACCATTCTAGTATCTAGTAGCTAATACCTAATATCTAGTATCTTTAGCCAAGAATGCAAGCAAGATAGATCATGATTTAGGGGAAATCAAAGAGTAAAAGGTAAGGCTTCCAGGATAAGAGAATGTAAACTAGGACCAAGGACTTGGACATAAAGAGACAGGATGACAGAGATTCAGGAGGATAGAACAGATAGGATGGGGCAAACAGGTTGATGGGAATAGTTCTAGCAACAGGATCAAAAGTAGTGCTTAGACAGGAGTCTTTCTGAAAATGGCCCTGGTTTTTGTTCCTTGCTGAGTGCAGGTGTTCAGTCATATGTCTCCAGGTGGAAAACCATAAATGAGAAGGTATTGAGAGCATCTGACCATGATCAGTTTTAGGGGATGGAACAGAGATCTAGCTAGGTGATAGAACTAGATGATAGAGGTGATAGAGCACTGGACCTGGAATCAAGAACACATGAATTTAAATACAACCTCAATTATTTTCTACCCATATGATCCTGGGCAAGTCACTTAACTTATATTTGCTTCTGTTTCCTCATCTGTAAAATAATTATAATAACAATACCTCCCTCCCAAGGTTGTGAGAATCAAAGAAAATAATTATTGCAAGATTGGGGGAAAAACTCTTTGTAGCAAATTTTCCTGATGCAGGTCTCATTTCTAAGGTATATTATAGGGAACTAGTCAAATTTATAAGGATAAAAGACAACCATTTGATAAATAGTCAAAGGATATGAATAGAGTTTTCAGAAGAAGAAATCCAAATTGTCAATAACCATATGAAAAATGTTCTAAACTATTAATAATTAGAGAAATACAAATTAAAACAACTCTGAGGTACTACCTCATATTCATCAGATTGACTAAAATGACAAAATAGGAAAATCACAACTGCTGGAGATTTTGGGAAAACAGGTACACTAACACTGTTTATAAACAATGTATTAGTCCAACCATTTTTGAAAGCAATGTGAAACTATACCCCCAAAGTTATAAAACTGTACAAACCCCTTGACCTCAAAATAGTACTACTAGGTTTATATCCCAAAGAGATTAAAGACAAAGGAAAAGGACCGACATGTATGAAAATATCTATAGTTGCTCTGTTTGTGTGTATGGCAAAATTGGTATTGGAAACTGAGAAATGCCCATCAGTTGGAGAATGGCTGAACAAATTGTAGTATATACATCTGATGGCATACTATTAAACCACAAGAAATAATGAAGGGGGGATGGTTTCAGAAAAAAACTTGGGAAAAGACTCATATAAACTGATCTAGAAGAAAGTGAGTGGAAACTGAACAATTTATTCAATGATAATACTATAAGACTAATTAATTCTGAAATAGAAATTCTATGACCATCCACAATTCCAAAGAACTTATCATGAAGCATGATATCCACTTCCACACAGAGAAATAATGGACCCAGAGTGCAGAACGAAACATCTTTTGTTTTCTTCTTCCTCCTCTTCCTTCCACTCCCATGTCCCCTCCTTCGCCCTCACTTCTCTCTCTCCTTTCCCCTCCCTTCTCCTCTCCTCTCTTCTTCTTTCCTCTCCTCTCCTTTCTTTTCTTTTCCTTTTCTAATTCTATAGAATGAAGCATTTTTTTGATAATTTGATATGGCAATGAATAAATAAATTAATTTTCATATTATATTGGCCCAGACTACCCACGAACAATTAATATTTCTCTAGTTATTTAGATCTGCTTTTATTTGTGTGAAGAGTATTTTGTGATTATGTTCATAAAGTTCCTGTACATATCTTGGTAAGGAGACATACAAGGATTTTATATTGTCTGTAGTTATTTTAAATGGATTTTCTTTCTCTGTCTTTTGTAACTGGTTTTGTTGGTAACATATAGAAATACACATGGTTTACATTAGTTTATTTTATGTGCCATGACTGTTGAAATTGTTAATTGTTTCTAATAGTTTTTTTAGGTGACTTTCTAGGGTTCTCTAAGTATATCATTATATCATCTGCAAAAAACGATAGGTTTGTTTCCTCTTTGCCTATATTTCTTCCTTTAATTTTTAAAATTTTATTGTTATAGTGAGATTTGTAATACTACTTTTTAAATAGTATTTTATTTTTTCCAAATCCATGCAAAAATAGTTTTCAACATTAACCTTTGCAAAACCTTGTGTTGTAAATTTTTCTCCTTCTCTCCTCCCCCTTACCTCAGGTTGGCAAGCAATCTGATATAGGTTAAATGTATACAATTCTTTTAAATATACTTCCATATTTTTCATGCTGTGCAAGAAAAATCAGATCAGAATGGGGAAAAAACAAGAGGGAAAAAACTCCCAATTAACCAACCAACTAACAACAAAAAATACTATGCTTTTTTCACATTCAGTCTTCATAGTTTTCTCTCTGGATGTGAATAGCATTTTCCATTATCACAAGTGTATTGGAATTGGCTTGAATCACCTCACTGTTAAAAAAAGAGCCAAGTCCATCACAATTGATCATCACAGAATCTTGTTACTGTGTACAATGTTATTTTGGTTCTGCTAACTTCATTTAGCAGGTCCTTCCAGATCTAGTACAATATTAAAATTGTATATAAAATGTTAAATAGTCATGTTGATAATGGATATTGTTGCTTACTGGAAACCTAGCTTGTTCCCAATTATAGATAATTCTGGCCCATGGTTTTGGAAAGATGCTACTTATTATTTTAAGGAAAGCTATGCTTATTCCTAGGGTTTTTTTTTTTTAGTATTTTAAACAGGAATGAATGTTGTATTTTGTCAAAACCTTTTTTTTTGCATCTATTGAAATAAATATGATTTTTGGTGTTTTTGTTACTAATATGGTGAATTATACTTATTATACTTATACTTTTCCTACTATTGAACTAGCCCTTCATTTCAGGTATAATTCCAGCTGATATTTATGATATATTGCTATAATAAAATTGCTAATATTTCATTTAAAATGTTTACATTAATATTCATTAGAAAAATTGGTTTATATCATTTTTTCTCAGTTGTGATTCTCCCTGATCCAGGTATGAAGACTATATATGTGTTATAAAAGGACTTTGGTAGGATTCCTTCTTTACTTATTTCCCCCCAAATAGTTTTTGTAATATTGAAATTAATTGTTCTTTAAGTGTTTGTTAACATTCATTTGTAAATCCATTTGGTCCTGTTTTTTTGTTTTTCTCTTTGGAGTTCACTTATAGCTTGTTCAGTTTTTTTCTAAGATCCTTATCTTATTATTTGAGTATTCCATTTCTTAATCTAATTATTTGTGTGATATAGATTTTTGTAAATATTCATGTATTTTTTATTTTATTTTATTGACATGTATAATGGGGAAAATTACTAATATTTCATTTTATTTCTTCTTAATTGTTGTGAATTTAGCATTTTTTTGCTTTTAATATTGGTTTTCTTCTTAATTAAAAAAATCAAATTAGCTAAGAGCTTATTTGTTTTTTAAGGATCATAATTTTGTTCATTAGCTCAACTTTTCAAACTTTCAATTTTGCTAATCTCTTCTTTGCTTTTCATGATTTTTATTTAATATTTAATTAAGAGGTTTAAAATTTATTGTTTTCCTAGTTAATTTTTAGTTGTATGCCCATTGATTTGTTCTTTTATTGATGGTAAGCATTTGGAGATATAAAATTCCCTCTAAATATTGCTTTGATTACATCCCACTGATTTTAGTATGTTGTCTTTTATTGTTATTATCTCTGAAATTATTTTTTCTATGATTTGTTCTTTGGCCCATTCAGTCTTTCAGAGTAAATAAAAGTTTCCAATTAATTTTTATCTATGGTTCAAAGGTACTTTATTGAATATAAATTTTTATCACATAGTTAGAAAAGGATGCATTTACTACTATTTTTATTTTTCTGAATTTATTTGTGAGGCTTTTATGTCATAAAGTGATCAACTTGTGAAGATATCATTCACAGCTGAGAAATAGGTGAAGATATCATTCACAACTGAGAAATAGGTAGACTCTTTTTTTTTTCCTGAGGCAATTAGGGTTAAGTGACTTGTCCAGGTTCACATAGGCAGGAAGTGTTAAGTGTCTGAGGTCAGATTTGAACTCAGATTCTCCTGACTTCAGAGCTGGTGCTCTATCCAATCCAACTAGCTGCCCCTAGGTAGACTCTTCTATTCCCATTCAGTATTTACCAGGTTTATCATATCTAAGTTTTATAAAAAAATTTAAATCTTTTAAACTTATTTCTTGTTTATTTTATGATTAGATTTAACTAAATCTGAAAGGATTGAAATCCTACACTATTATAGTTTTATTATTTCTTCTTGTTTGTTGTTAACTTTTCGTTTATGAATTTAGATGTTAGGCACATGTATATTCAGTAATATATCATTACATATCATATAAGTCATCGTCTATGATTTATATGGTATATTTTTGCTTTTGCTTTTTCTGAGATCACAATTGCTACCCCTGTCTTATTTCACCTAAAGCATTTAAAATTCTGCTTCAACTCTTTGTGTATCTTTCTAATTTCAATGTGTTTCTTATAAACAACATATTTTTGGATTTAGGTTTCTAATCTATTCTGTTATTCTTTTTCTTTTTATAGGCAAGTTCATCTCATTCACAGTTAATAAGTGTTGTGTATTCTGCCTCTCTCATTCTTTTCTCTTATATTCTTCCTTCTCATTTTTTCCCCTGACTGTTCTTTGAGTTGGTTCTGCTTCTGACCTTTTTCTCCTTTAATCTACTCTACCTTTTATTCTCTTCCCATTTTTCCCCTAACTATTCCCTCCTGTTTTTCTGTTGGCTATGATCAATTTCTGTTCTCAACTCTGTGTATGTTTGTTTTCCCCTCCTTTAACCACTTTACATGATCAGGTATGGCTTGCTTCCCTTGACTGCCCCTTCCATTGTATAAACTCTTATATAATCCATTTATGGGAGAGCATTTTCCCATTCTTCCTCTCCCTTTCTCCCTCTTCTAGAGCATTCTTTCCCCCATTCCATTATTATTATTATGTTATGTTGTTAATGTTGTTATGTTAGGTGATGTTAAGACATTAAGGAATTACATATATTATCTCTCCATAGTACAGTGTAAATAGTTTAAGATTATTTAATCTCTTATGATTTCTTTAAATGTTTATCTTGAGTCCTGTGTTTGTATGTCATTTTTTCCTCCTCAGTCAAGGTCTTTTTTATTTTTAATCAGGAATACTTGAAAGTCCTCTATTTCATTAAATACCCTCTTCCCCATCCTCCCCATACCCTCACAGGACTATTTTAAATTTTACAGGGTAGTTGATTCTTACTTATAATCTTAGATCCTTTGCATTCTATAATATCATATTCCAAGCCCTTTATTCCTCTCTAGTGGTAGCTGCTAAATATTGTGTTCTTGACTGTACTTGAGTATATTGTGTTTTTAACTGAGCTTGAGGCATTATAATGTTTAAATTACTTCTTTCTATCTATTTGCAGGATTATCTGGAAGTTTTGGGATTTGGCTACAGTATTTCTGGGAGTTTTCATTTTGGGGTTTCTTTCAGGAGATGACTAATGGTAGATGCTTTCAATTTATCCGTTGCCCTCTGGTTCTAAGATAACAACATCTTGAAACAAGATATCTAAGTACCTTTTTGTTCATGACTCTCAGATAGTTTAATGATTCTTGAATGATTCTCCCCAATATGTTCTCTATATCAGTCATTTTTCCTACCAGATATTTCAATTTCTTCTATTTTTCCAATATTTTGAGTTATTAGTTGATAACTCAATGCAGTCATTAGCTTCCACTTTTTTGTTTGCTCGTTCAGCCTACTTTTTTTTTTTTTTTTTTTACATTAGATTTTATGTTAGTGCCAGGTTCTGTGTACTTCTTGAGGAGAGAGGGAGTCTGGCCGTCCTGAAAAAAGTTCACTTCTTTTATATTCTTCTGCTGCTTCCATACCTTAGTCTGGAGGGCCTGGAAATTTTCATTGGTTCCAAAAATGGTATGATCCAAGGAGAAAGATATTTACTGATGCCTTTCCCCAAACTGAATTCTATACATTTCTGACCCAGATTTGAGTCTATTGGCTTACAAATGGTTTTCAGTAGACTGATACTGGACTTAGTCACTGTTAGTCCTTTGGAGGGATGTTGAAGATTCATTGCTAATGAACTATTGGCTCCTTTTTGGTTTTGATCTCTTGCCCTGGCTTATTTCACTGTAGGCTTATGTGCTGGACTGAAGATTAAAACTGATTTGAGCATTTGCTCCTGGGTTTAAAACCACACATTTACATTTCTATTACTTGGGTCCTTACACTCCTCTCTTCCCTTTATCTGTGACCTAGTATTAAATAAACAGAGCTGCCAGCTGCTCTAGTACAGAGGTCTTTTGGGATCTTTTTCTTTTCTGTCTCAGCCCTCTTTCTTTCCCTGGACACTGGAATGCTCACTGTTGCTGTTGCTTCCCCTGCCTATGGTTTTTGTTCATTTCTTCTACTTAGTACCTATAGGACCTTTCTCTAAAGGTGCTGTGGACTGAAAAATTGACTTTCTCTGACGTGTTTGGGGCCTTTTCTGATCAAAATTTTGTCTGGTACATTTTATGGGCTGTTGTCAAAAATATATATATTTTTGTGCTAGTTAGGCAAAAAAAGTTTTTTCTTATTCCACCATTTTGACTCAGTATCTTGCAGTCTAATGTTTCCTTGTCTTTTTGCTCTTTTTAAATGTAATTTCCTTTTAAATATTCATTGTCCCACGCAAATTGAGATACCCTTTTCTATATAGGTTCTATACTTTACCTTCCTCATATCTTTGTTCATGCTCTTTTTACTAGAATGTCTTCTCTTTTCTGTATCTCTTACATTCCAACTAACCTTTGAAATAGAATTTAAAAATCTCTTTCTGAATGAAGCAGTCACTGATTTCCTATTTCCTCTCAGACCTCATCTACTATATTAGTTTGTTAAGTGATTGGATTATGATTCTCTCAAAACAGAATACTAAAGATCACCAGACTTGGAATCAAAGACTTTAATTTTGAGCTCTAGCTCTAGCACTTATGAGCCCTGTGACCCCTTAGAAAGTTAGTCAAGTGTTCTGAGCCTTAGTTTTCTTAGCTATAAAATGGGGATAATAATGAGTATTTTTCATCATATATCCCTTTTTGTGTGTTTTTGTATTTTTTGCATATTTTTTGTATAGATCTACTGAAATAATGCATATGGAATTCTTTATAGCTATAAAGGTTTAGACAAATATAATCTGCTATTATCATTGTTGGCTTTTACTAGTTCTGAATTTATAGTAGTTCAGATACAGTATACATGACATCTGTGGAGTAAAAAAAAATCTTTGGAATTTTAAGATCTTTCCACATGGAGAATCCAATTGAAAAAAAATTAGTAGCTTTTCTAGATTAAAGAAATGAAAAATTCTTTCAATTTGTCTTCAATTTCTGGGTCTAATAATTAATTTTTTGCATTAGAATATTTTACATATTATTAGAAAATTCAAATTTAATAGAAAAAAGTATTTTTGATGAATGTATGTCAAATCATTTGTTGGTATCCACATCTGAATTAATTTGTAGCATGCGTGTGCTTTAAATTAATAAAATTACATTTCTTTAAATTAGTCTATAATTAGAAACCTTTCCTTCCTCTTCCCCTCACCCAGTACATTGTTCTGAATTAGTCAAATTTTTACTGTTTTCCTAAAGGGATTCTTGTTGGAAATTCTCCCCATCTGTTCTCCAGGGCTGTTGATTTTTTTGGTCTGTATCTGTGAGTTCTGCAATAGAGGAAACTCTTGGTGTGGAAAATTCATGTAAAATTCCAACTTGCCTTTTTTTAGCTTTAAAGCAGGGATCCTGATTTTGAGGTCCGTAGCCTCCCAAGGGATTAATGGATAGATTTCACTGGCTCTGTGAACTGGGAATCCAAAAAAAAAATCCATCTTTCATTTTGACTAGCCTCTAATTGCAATTTGACATTTCTTTTAAAACATTATTCTGAGCATTCATCAGACTGCCAAAGAGGGTTCATGACACATTGCTTTAGAGAGCTTTCTGGGGCTTTTGAAAGGACAAGTAACCTGGTAATGATCAGCCAACTAATACATGTCAGGATACTTGAATCCAGGTCTTTCTAAGTCTAAAGACCCATGATCAATCTATTTTGCTAATCTATTCTCTGGGATAAAAAGCTAATATGTGGTACCTTTAGTATGTGCAGCTAGTACACAATGAAAAGTCAGCATTTTCTGCTCTTGCTCTTTATGCCAGAGAAAAGTGACCATAAAGATATGGGTGGGATGTACATCTGATATGTGTTTGCAACACATTCCATTTATGACATAGATCTCATTAGCAAGTCACTAGAAGCTTTATTTCCTTCTAAAATCTCTTTGTGGAAAAGTTCCATTTATTGTTACTATCATTGCAGCTAATAAAGCAATGTTTTGGGGGAAGTGAAAGGTTTCTATTATTTCCTCTGGGACAGAGAGAGAGACCAAAAGACTGGCAGCCCACTGCCTGTGGACTTGACTCCCCTCCCACAGTTATTGGTTGCTCTTGCATGGGAGAAATGGGGATAAAATCTTATTTAGAGCAAAATTTAATCTTTTACAGACTTATCCATAATCCAGTTGTTTTCTCTGGAGGATCCTATACAAATAACAATTTTAAATCCTAAGCAAATCATGAGATTTGGGTGGTAGGTAGCCTTTAAGTAGAATAACATTATTTGAAGCAATCATGGAAACAATACAAATTTTATTTAATGCTTATGTAATATAAATATTAATTTTGGAATTCAGTGTTGTCCTTGTAATCTGGTATTTCCTAAACACTCATAAAAATTCTTATCTTTTTACCTTATGTGACTGCTCTCATCTCTCAAGCAGTACATTTCATTCTAAAGGCTTTTGAGAGAGTAAACCATACTAAGTCAACAAAATCTATTTCGAATGTGTTTGTTACTAAGCAACTGTTACTAAGAGCTTCTGTAATTAAGATGAAAATTCCAAGGTAACAGTGCCCAAACACAGCACCATCTTTGGATAATATAAGAAGAACACAGTGAACAAAAAAGAAAATGAAGGAAGTCATTTTCTTGAGAGATGTCACATCTGGGAATTTTGAATCTGCTGGTTGCCCACAAGCCTATCCATGGCAAAGCCTTTGTTCCACATGTTACACAAACCTGTTTGTGATTTTTCTGTTCCATTAAAAATGTTGATTTGTTCTAAAAACACGTAGAGTATGTGTTTGGTGCAGTCAACATAGATTTAATGTGAAATGGTACTTTTAATGAGGACTGTGGGATTTGACCTCAGTGGATGGATACTGATTTTAGATGTGGTGCTGAGAAGAATAGATTTTTAGATGTGCTCCCCAGGAGGCAACCGGATGGACTGGATGTGGAACTGGAAGACTTAGGTTTCAATCCCAGCTCTGAGGCTCATGTCTTATTTGAAACAACTTCATTTTTGCCTTTGTATCCCTAGGGTCTCTCCTGATACTTGGCACACAGTAGACACTTAATAAATGTTTATTGATTCATTGATTTTGAGCAAGTAGTTTCTCTTTTCTGGATCTTAAATTTTTTTTCCTTCTTTGTGAAGTGAAAAGGTTGAATTTTATGATCTTCAAGGTCTGTTCTAAATCCTATTATTTTATAAATAAGGTCTTTTGTAATTATGAAGGTTTGTCCCAGATTATACAATGAAATAGGTGTGCTTCTGCCCATGTAAAATTTTGAGAGTATACTTGTTATTTTTGTTTGGGTGAAATAATAGTCCCTGCCCTCTTATTTCAACTTTGTCTTTCTTGGCTTCTCAGGAAATGTAAAGAGAAATTATTAAAAAAAATTAAAGTGACTTTTTTTTTGAAAAAATGTAGAAAAAAAGTATATTAGAACATCAACAAATTTATAATTGTTATTTTTAAAAGAAAAGTATAGCTAGATAAAACCTATTTTTTTCTCCTGTTTCTTTTTAAAAATTAAAATAGGTTTTACACCTTTTTAAAAAAGTAATAATTTTTTGGACATAATTTCCTCTGGTCCTAGTGCTAAATTTTCCTTTATAATTAAGAAAATAATTAAGTTAAAACAATTGATTAGCTATGTCTTATAGTGTTGCAGCATTTTGTATTCATAGTTTTCTACAGAAAAGGAGGTTTCATTATCTTGTTCTCTGGAACCAACAATCATTATTACTGAGTCCAACTCTGACAGGCTTGGAGTAGAGATAGTCTACCTCTCTCCCCCCTTTTCTTTTCTTTCTTTTTATAATGAAAAAATCATTTTGGTAGTAATCTGGCATTTTAAAAAAGTGAAATGTGGTCAATCTGTTAAGGTATTCTCGGCTTTTTAAAACCTTAAAGTATTTTCCAAACCACATTTTAAAGTGGCTCTTAGAACTTGTGAACGAGTACTTTATTCACAATGAATTTAACTTTTTTTTAACCATAAAATAAAATCATGTCATTGTCTAATTTAAAAGTGCTTCCTGTTCTACCTCATTTCTAAATAGAAGTGTAGTGATTTTCTTTTAAGTTTGAAGGATTCCAAGTTCCAGTGGAATATTAAAAAAAATTAGTAATAGTATACCATCCTGCAGATTGAGTACCATTAAAAAAAGGTTTTATTGCCTTAATGAAAAAAAATCACTTATTAATGGAATTTTTCCTTTTTTGTCTGTATTCCCAGTGCCTAATAGAGTGCTTCCCACATACTCTGCACTTAATAAATGCTTCTTGAACTGAAAAAAAAAACCGCAAATGAAAAACATCATATCATTTCTTCATGGTGTGGGGGTTTGAGGAGATCCAACTTGTAGTCATAGGAATGATTCTAAGCTGGGAGTCCCTTACCTTTCTACAGCTGTCATTGTCATGGAAATTAGTGAAAAGCAAGAGAAGTACCAGACTACTCCAGCTGTTATTTAGGACAAACATATATAAGGAAAAATAATAACAATGGATAAATAAAAAGAGGTTTTTTTCTTGAAGCCTGGATTTTGAGATAGGCAGTCTGGGTTTGAATCCTGACTAGTACGCATTGAACTACTCTTGGTCTCAGTTTTAGTGCCTAAAACATCACCTTTAGTGAGATATTCTTTTGAGTTAAGGCATTTCTAGTTTAGAGGTCCTCTTTTTAAAATTCAAATAGCATTGGGGTTGGGAGATTCATTATACATTACATTAAGACAATAACTGAGTGAGCGCTCTTGAGTGATTTATATCAGTTGTCCCTTGGGCTGTATTTCCCAGTGTATTTAATGGATGGAAGCTATGATTATTTGATGTGGCTGACCCAGTTTTATGGTTAAGAGAGAATTTGGATGTAAGGTGGAGAGAGGGGAGAAGCTCATTAGGACTTGGGTCTATGCAGAAGAAAGTAGGTAAAGTTTGGAGTCATAGAAATGTAAGGCTAGAACTAACTGTCATCTAGTCATGAAGTGAGAATGAGAAAGAACCAATATCCAGCTGCTGTGCTTCAGTGTGTGAATCCACACAATATCAAGAAGTTTGTGATGGACAGGGGTGAATGTGGATGAGTAGGAGAACAAGGATGAGAATTGTGTGGGATGAGCAGACACATGAGATATGAAGTCTGTCATGGAAGAAAGTGGCTAATGATGGGATCACAGATCCATCAAAGTGTTGAAGTATCACAGTAAATTCCCATGTTTCTGTTGTATTAATTGCACTGCCTTCTGGGAACTGTGGTCAGATGTTATGTGATACTTGTATTTCTTGGCCATCTTATTCTACAATCATGCTATTTCACTACTCCAGAACTGGACACAGCATTTTTCAAATGCCTTCACTCTCTGAATTTTAGCTATCCTTTGCAGTGAAATGCTGAACTCCATTCTTCAAATGCCTTCACTCTTTGAATTTTAGCTATCCTTTGCAGTGAAATGCTGAACTCAAAGTGAAAAAGTCCTGGGTTTGAATCCCATCTGACCCTGGCTTTGTAACCATTGGCAAGACACTTCCCTTTGGATATCAGTTTCTTTTTCTGTAAAATTATGAAGTTGGTGGAGATAATAATCCCTCAACTCCCTTTCAGCTCCAAATCTGTGATATTAGAGACAACTTAAATGCAGTTTCTTCCAGAATCTTCCTTGATTCCCCTAAGAAGTAATGGCTGTGGTCTGCTTGGATCACATATGATACTTTGTATGTCTCATATAGTTATGATGTTCTATTTTGTAGTCTAATTTTATATATGTATACGTACATACACACATATATACATACACACATATATGTATATATGTAAAATATGTATTAGATTCCCTTTTTAAGACTATAAGCTCCATGCGAGTAGGGAGTGATTTTTAGCTAATTGTGGTATTACCCCCAGATTCTAACATGCTTGTCCTAGCACAGCATTTGACTTTGAATTTAGGAAATGGTTCATAATAAAATACATATATTCAGTTCTGCCTCTCAGAATCCCTTTCTACAAAGCCATAAAGCTTTCTCAGAACCTCTCAGCTCAGTGTTTTCTTCCTTCTCAAATTTCCCCAGAGCACTTTGTTTCCATTCTGCTTTTGTCTTTTCATAAGTTTCATGGGATCACAGACCTAGAGCTTGGTCCTTTTATTGTATGACTGAGGCTCAGAGAAGGTAAATGATATTGAATCCCAAGCCCATGATAGCAAATCTAGCACTCTGCCAGTACATATCAAAGAATTTACTAGCATAAAAGTTGTTTCAAATGTCTTAGTGCAGTACTGAAAACTCCACTTTGGGGATCCTTCATATATTTATATATTCCTTATCCCTAATGCCTACACAGTACCATTCATGGAGTAGGTGCTTAATAGATGTTTATTTAACTTGAATACATGCATCAGGTTCAGTGAATAGCTCTTTATCTGACTGCATAATCTGAGACCAAGTCCCCTTTCCATGGGGCATTACTTTGTCAGATCATTTTTCTCCCTCACATGTAGCTGAAGGCAGGGCACAGATGGAATAGGAATTTTAATAATAACTTGCATTTGCATACAGATTTTGTATTTTTCAAAGCACTTTCACACATACAATCTAATTTCATCCATACATCAACCTTGTGAGGCAAAAAAGAGCTATTATTATTATTACTATTATTTATATTTTAGAGTAAGCATGACAAAGTTGAAGGCTACTTGCGGGAAGGTCACACAGCAGTTGGTGTAATCCACATTTCCTAGTTCACTGTCCTTTTGCTTTTGAGCACAAAGGGAGATTCATGAGGTATAAGGAGTGTAGACGGGTAGGATGCTGCAGTGGTGGTGATTAAGGTGGTGTTAGTGATGTGTGAGAGTGATGTGATGATATATATGAGCAATCAGGGCATCTAAAAGGAGAAATGAGCAAAGAAAAGGTAGGGTGCAAAAGATAAGTTTCCCAGGCTTCATAATTTTTTCTGTGCTTAGCTCTGTACTTCCACTGTAGAACAACAATTACTCAGAGTGCTAAAAGTTAACAGACAATTAGTTCAAATAGTTATTGATTTTGGGCAAGTCATTTAGCTTTTCAGTGTTCCGCATAGTCCTCTAAGATTATAGATTGTTGAGAAATTGTCAGGCTAACTTGGTAGAGGGAATTTCCTCAACTAGTTGTTCACTATATCAATGAAATCAAATTGCCTCAAAAATAACCAGTGTCTTTCTATTGCCAAGTGATGAAGTTTAACTTCTTTGCCTGTTTCTAGCCTGGGCTACCTTCTGTCATCTAAGTAGATGTCCTGCATTTTCCAAACTTTGTGTTTGCTCTGTTAAAATATTTGGAATGCTATCTCACATCTTTCTTTCCTCAACTCTTCTTTTGAAGCTAAAATCCTGCTTCTTTCAGGAAGATTTACTTGATCTCTTTTTCTCTTATGAATATTAGACTTGTTTTGTATCCTTTTTTTAAAACAAACTTACCATGTATTTAGTTATCTATGAAATTATTGAAGTATCTGCTGTTGCAGAGGATAGAGTGTTGGACTTGTTGTCAGGAGGACCTCAGACACTATCTGTGTGATCCTGGGCAACTCGCCTTTTGTTTGCCTTAGTTTCCTCAGCTGTAAAATGTGTGTAGTAGTAATTTGTGGATTATTGTGAGGATCAAATGAGAAATATTTAAAAAGACCTTAGCACAGTGCCCACTACATTATAGGCACCAAATAAATATACAAGTAAAGGAAAAAAGCATTTATCATATTTCCTTATAAGTTTTATCAAGGTAAATATTATGATTGTCCAAATGCCTTCATATCATACTTTAATTCATTCTTCATATAGTAGATGTTTAATCAGTAATTGTTGAATCACTAACTTTGATTTGTCTGCTAGCATGTTCTTTCCCTAAAGTTGGATTTTACCTGGTCCTTGTTGATTATTGCTTGCTTTTACCTGTGCTGATAATAGCTGATCTGTCCTTGATTCTTGATGAACTCCATGGTTCTTAAAAAATTTTTTTAATTAAATTTTTTTGTGTAAGGTAATTGATATTAAGTGACTTGCCCAGAGTCACACAGCTAGGAAGTGTTAAATGTCTGGGGTCAGATTTGAACTCAGATCCTCCTGACTTCTGGACTGGGTCTTTACTTACTGCATCATCCAGTTGCCCCTCCATGGCTCCTCTTGAGCCATAATGAACTTTGATGAAGAGATTTCATTTCTAAAACTGGCTCTGGGACCTGTTCTAGAACTCTGGGAATTTCTAGTTTTGGTGATGGCTTCCCTTGTCTTCAGAGAACGCCAAGTAAATCGATCATTGAATTCTTGTGAGGTTCAAGTCTCCCTTTAACTTTTCCTGTTCTGTGGAGGTCAGGTGACAGGAGGGAGAAGGTAATCCAGCCTTAGCTGGCTTTGTAGTCACAATTACTGGTAACTTTTATGCGAATGGGGATAGGCTTATTGATGTCTTCTGCTGTGTGGGTGGTTAGTGAGAACGATGGTGGCAACTTGAATCCGTTGTTTTCTTGGCAGATGATTTGTCTTCTTCAGAGTGTCAGCTGGAATTCAGAGTAACAGCTAACTTTTTTTTTCTTCTTTAGGTTTTTTCTCTCTCCCTCTCATAAGAACTGTCATTTACTTGGAGTTCTTTCATTTTTAGGACACACTTCCTATGTGACCTTTCCTTGATGAGATGGATATTTTGCCTTTTTGGGGAGGGAAATTGGCTTGATATTTTCTTGCTTCTGAAATGTTCAACAGCAGTTGGAGTTATATTTATTTCCCTTGGAACAGAGAAGGAAAGACATGTTAAAATTCTTACCCCTCTCCCTAATCCTTTGCAAAGAGGCTGTGTTTCTCTTGTCCTTCTCCCCAGCCCAACTTCCTATAGAAATGTGGCAAGAATATAACTAGGAATTTTTGTGCACCTAAGCAGCATGAAACACTTGCTCAGATGAAAGGATTTGTGTGTGTGTGTGTGTGTGTGTGTGTGTGTGTGTGTGTGTGTGTGTGTGTGTGTGTGTGTATGGTCAGATTCAAGCAAAAGTTACTACAGTGGGATGGAGTTGGATGTGCTCCATAAGATATAGTATCTTCAAGGAAAGCTCCATGAGATAGAGTAGAGGTTAGAAACAGCCTTTCATTTGCTACTTTCGTAATTTAACAGTTAATGAATTAGATTCTAAGTTCAGTTATTACTATGCTGAGGAAGGATATCAAGTTGAATTTGGGCACTCTGTGTCAAAGCTCTAGTCTCTCCACTCTCATAAAATCTGTGTTGATAGAAGTGGCTAGATATTTAAGGGGGCTGTACTTTTTTTTTCTTTTCTTTTTTTAAAATTAAGCCATCAAAGTCTACAGGGCCTGATTGGATGGCCAGCTGTGCCTTGTTCTGTGATTGGACATCAGCTGTACCTGTTCTGAGAAGTGGTTTAATAACTACATTTAAACCTGTGAAGAGTAATTAGCCAAAGGAGCAGGGCCAAATGTTTTCCAGTTCCACTGAGGATTTATCCTGAGTCAATGAGTTTAGTTCAAATGGAAGAATTTCAGTACAAAAAAGGAGCTTTCTCAGAATAGCAATTGTTAAATAAGAGAACAGATAGCTTAAGTAGAGACTCCCTAAATTGGTATTATTGGCTATGTGGCTTTAATACCCATCTTTTTTGTATTTTAGAATTCAATTTCCAGGGGCAGCTAGTTGGTGCAGTGGATACAGCACCAGCCCTGAAATCAGGAGGGCCTGAGTTCAAATTTGGACTCAGATCCTTAACATTTCCTAGCTGTGTGATCCCGGGCAAGTCACTTAATCCAAATTGCCCCAACAAACAAAACAAAACAAAACAAAACAATTTTCATGGTGAAGTTGGGTGGTCAAGGGCAACTGAAATTCCCAGAGTGGGTGAGGAATCCTATGAGGATTCTAGGATGAGGTTAAGCCCTACAGTAAACTGTTTATATTTTAAATAAAAAGGGTCACACACACTATTCTTGTTATTCTTTTTTTTTTTTTTTTTGCTAAGTGTTTTCTTTAGAGTTATACTGTCATCTAGGGCATGTATAATCATCCCCATTTTTCAGAAAAAGAGGCAATCAAGCCAGACAATGCCATTTAAAGTTAAAAACATGATATATTTATTAAGTACAGGCACTCATAATCTAGTATGTCTATTAGAAGAAAACAGGAATCATCTAACTTACATGATTGTCATGGTCATCCTTATAATCATGATCAAATATATACAGTCTTAGTTTTGTATTGACATTCTTTTGGAGACTACTTCATCCCCACCTAGTGAAATTCATTATACAGCCACAAAGACCACATATCTTATATATCAATATCAATATCCATTTCTTTATGTCTAATTTATCTTAGAACATTGCCTTGGACTATGATTTGTCTTTAGATGCTCCACTTCTGAGATTAATGTTACTCTCTCTATCTTGGCTATTGATTGCATAGATGGTATTATGTAAAGCCCCACTTCTTTTCACTCATGCTGAGGTCTTTTCTTTGGCTCTTATTTTTATAAAAACAGTTTTAATTTAATCTTGCTGAAAACTATGATTTAACTCATATACTGAAGCAACCCAGATGTCAATGAGTCTTGGGTGTTTGCTTCAGTTGCCAGAGAAAACCTGGAAAAATTGCCATGGCTATTTTCCAAAGGTAATTTAAAAAGCAAGTGTTGCCTGGTGCCATTTTGAGGAAGATTACTGGTATAGAGATCACAATTAACTGGACTCCTTGTTCATTTCTTCTTGCTTTACTCACCATCCCTGAAAACAGCAGAGTTGAAAAAAACAAACAAGGAATGGTTTATCAGGGAAGAAAAAAACGAATCTGCTTTTGTTTCTATCTTCAGTTCAGTGTTCCGTGTCATGACCTGTCAAGCACATCAAAGAGTCCAAATGTATTACAAAAGAGGAAGCTTTGGTAGTGCTGTGGCTGGCAACATGGGCTTTGTTGACTTTGTTCTGTGTTTTTCTCTTCCTCTGTTGGAGGATAGAATCTTTCCTCCTTCCTTCCTTCTTTCCCTCCTTCCCTCCCTCATGTCTTTTCTTTCTTCCTCTCTCTCTTTTTCTGTTTAGTTCATCTATTTATTTAATTTGACAGAAGATCTTTATGGTTTGCAAAGTCTAAGGCACTGAATCAAATGGTGGATGATAGATGCTATAATTGTTCTTGATATTCTGTTGTTTCTCATTAATGATTTTGTGAAGGATTCAATAATTGGCCTTCAAGTTGTCAGCTACTTCTATTGTGTTACTAATGCCAAAATATCCCCAGTGCATTTTTCTTACAACATATGTTCATTCACTACCTTAAACACAGGAAACACCTACTCTGGACAAATTTCTGGGCTAGACACTCTGGAACTACCAAGATGAATTTATATTTATATATAAATTCGCGCGCTTTACCTTCATGGAGTTTACAATCAAATTATAGAAATGGGGCACCTGCACAAATAATCCCCAAACACTAGCTATAGGGATAGGCGATAGGAACACAATATGTTTAAATGTATAGTCAAGACGTTTATCCTTTTTTATGAAGAAGACCAGTGATATCAAGGAGTGATAGCTTGATTGGTGCACAAATTGGATTTAAGTGAGGCAAAGTTGAACAAAGTTGTCAGCTTCATTCTCCCAGAATCATTGAAGTCTAGTAGCAGTATAGTAATCAGGATTACTGGAGATGACCCAAAGTGCAGTGGATGACATTGTCTTTTTCAATGTCTAACCATACTCTAAGCTCTCCATAGCATTGAATTCAGCTGCCTTCATAGCCATTGGAACAAATTGTTTTCATCCTCTCATTCTGCTTAGGAGATAGAAGGGAAAGGAATGAGCATTTATTAAGTGACCCCTATGTGCTGGACATTGTGCTAAGCCCTTTAACAAATTTTACCTTATTTGATCCTCATAACAAAAAAATCTCTATTTTAATAATTGAGGAAACTAGACAAAGATTAAGTGGCTTGCTTTGGGTCACCCAACTAGTATTTGACTGTGTCTTCCTGACTTTATCCTTATTTCTTTAAAAATTAAAAAAAATCATTTTTCCAAATACATACAAAGGTAGTTTTCAACATGCACTTTTGCAAAACATTGTGTTCCAATTTTTTCCCTTTCCTTTCCCTCTCCCCTCCTCTACTCAGCAAGCAATAAGATATAGGTCAAACATGTGTAATTCCTCAAGATAATTTCCATATTCATCATGCGGAGAAAGAAAAATTATATAAATGGAGAAAAAACTGTACTTTGATCCACATTCAGTCTCCATAATTTTTCTTTGGATGTGGATTGGCACTTTCCATCACAAGTCAGTTGGAATTGCCTCGAATTGACTCATTGTTGAAAAGAGCCAAGTTCAACACAGTTGATCATCACATCTTGTTGTTATAACAACATTTAACATTTATACAATGTTCTCTTGGTTCTTTTCACTTCAGAGTGAACTTAGCATCAGTTCATGTAAGTCTTTCCAGACTTATCAAAAATCAGTCCAGGCTCAGTTCTTTCCCCACTGCTTTATCCTCTTAGAAGGAAGCTAAGGAAATATTACTATGCCTTCTTTGAAATTTACATTTTTAGAAATGACTTGAGAGATTAAATGATTTGTCCAGAGTCACACCATCAATATGTGTCAGAGATGGAACTTGAATGCAAATCTTCATGGCTTTAAGGTCCTCTTTATCCAACTTTGTCATGTTGTTTCTCACAACTAACAAAAGACAGCTCTACCAAAATGGGAGAGGGCAGTTAAATATATTTATTGTTGTCAGAATATGGCAAGAAAAAGGACTGGAATTAAACTCAACAGACTTTTAAAACAGTACTTGAATAAGGGACTGTGCTAGGTGATGTAGTTGTAAAGGTACAGATGATAGAAACTCTGCTTCAAAAGAGCTTGCCATCTAAAAGGAAAGAAGAAAAACATGTACAAAAATTACTGAGAGGAAAGATGAAATGTGATTAATGCAAGGCAAGTTTAGGCAATGGAGAAATTTGAAGAGGGAGAAATGACTTTTGTTGAAAGTGGATGGGGAGACTCTGGGAAATCTTCATGGAGGAAGTGACTCTTCAGTTGGATCTTAAGGGAGTATAGGAATTTCAACAGGTAAATAAGTGGGATGAAGGGGGTGGTATGAGTAAAGACAGAAAAGATAAGACTGGGTAACAAAAAGTGTTCAGTTTGGCTGAATGTTGATGTTAGTTGTATGTGATATAACTGGAAAAGCAACTTGGAACTAGATTGCTAGGGCCGCCAAAGGACAGGATCAATGGATTAATAATAATAATAGCCAACGTTTCTATAGTGCTTACTATGTATGTGCCAGCACTGTGCTAAGTGATTTACAATTATTATTTTATTTGATTCTCACAAAAGGCCTGGGAGGTAGGAATTTCACAGATTAGAAAACAGAGGCAAGGAGAGGTTAAGTTACTTGCCCATGATTACACAGCTAGTAAATTTCTAAGGCCATTTTTGAATAGTAGTCTTCCTGACTTCAAGCTTCTTCACTGTACCAGCTAGATGCCCTTAAATTATTCTTTACTCAGTAGGCAAATAGAAGTCTAAAGGTTTTTGAATTAAGGAATGGTCTGATTGGAGCAGTACAATAGGATGAATATGTAAGTGACAACGAGGAAGATGGGAAGGTATGTACTGGCAACAAAGAGGCCGTTAGGAAGTTCCTCAAATAATTTAGTATAGTGCTTTGAGGATCTTGACTGACTAGGTGCCTGGGTGAAGAGTGAGAGTGAGACATCATAATAGAAAGGAAAGACTTAGTTTTGACTCTCAGGTTATGAGCCTGAGAAGATAATAGTTCTATCATCAGAACTTTAGGTTAAGTGGATGGTCTGTCTGTCTGTCTATCTGTCTATCTGTCTATCTATCTATCTATCTATCTTTCTTTTTCCCTCTCTTTTCCTTTTCCTCTCCCTTTTCCTTTCTTTCTCCCTTTTTTCCTCTCTCTCTTCTCCTTTCCTCCCTCCTCTCCCTCCCCTCCATATGTATGTATTTATGTACTTAGTTAAGGGGTGCAGGTGACGACTTACCCAATATTACATACAATTAGTGGCAGAGCTGGGATTTGAATTAATCAACAATTGAATTATTTATTGAACATCTCCTATTATGTGTGCCAGGTACTGGGTGTTGATAATAACAAGGATAAAAATAAAATAGTTCCTGCCCTCACAGAGTTCACATTCTTTTAAGATAGATAAATGTACATGACCACTCATTTATATTTTATTTTGCATATGTTGTCTTCCTCAAATGAATTTAAGTTCCTTATGGGCAAGGATTTATAAAATCTAAAATCTCTCCTTGTCTTTGTCTTTCCACCTGGATCTTTCTCTATCTCTGTGTTTCTGTTCTTTGTCTCTATGTCTCTTTTCTGTCTCCATCTATGTTTGTCTTTCTGTCTCTGTGTTTGTGTCTGTCTTTTTCCAACTTTTTTCTTTCCTTCTCTGTGATCCATATTGAAATTTTTCTTTTAACCATCTTCTCACAAACTATTTTAAATTATTGATCCAAGAAAACATTTTATTCTAAAATTTTTCACTAATTTGAAGTTTTTGGCACATGGCTTTGAGTTTTTCTATTTGTGTGGTGCAGTGGAAGAATTACTGTGAGAAGACAATATTTGGATATCGGTCTGTGTGATGATGTTTGGCCTTTAGGCATGTGGCTTATTGCCAATTAATTAATATGGGCATTTCAAAAAAAATTCAGGATCAGTCCAGTTTGACATTTTAAGCCAGAAAGAAAACATAGGGTTAGAAAGGACGAGATCAGCTTCTAAAGAGACTTCCCTTGTAAAATGCTTTTAATACAGTTTTTGATAGAGATTCAGTTTTGTAAGGCGGTCACCTAGCAGAAGAGGGAACAGCTGCTTCTCATCCAGTACTGGGTGGATAAGGCAATGGGGTGGGGCTGGAGTAGGGCAAAACAAAGAAGGATGTGAAAGCTCTTTGGATTCATCCACAGTGGTTGAAGAGATATATAGAGGTCCAGGTAGCTAAAAACAACCCAGTGCCAGTGGATTAGTAGGCCTGGCATTTGGAACCAATCTGATCAAATCTAGAGTGAACTCCAGAGGCTAGGCCAGAGTCTGTAAGACAGCTTCTGGGGCCCATAAGGGAACCCAGAGAGGAAGTATAATGTTAATCTTAAGAAATATGGAAAATTGGGAGTTTTAAATCTCCTCAAATAAGGAAGCGAAAGGTTCCTTTTTATAGCAGCTTGAAGGGCACTGTTACATATACAAATATGTATAATAAAAAGGAGGCCTGATTCTTGCTTTGGTCTGTGCCCTGTGGAGCACATGTTGACTTCAAAGAGAGCTCTGTAGGGTGCAGACAGAAGAGAGAATGCTTTTATTTCAAACTTTGGCTTAAATCCACTACCCAACTATTTTTCATGGCCAAGAGACAACAGAGCTCATTCCTTTAAATTCTTCTGCTTTTCACATTGCCCTACCTGTTTTTATCCCCTTTCATTAGTGACATCTCCCTCTTCTGGTGGACCAATCTGTAACATCACCCTAAACATTGTGCTTTAATAGCTTTAATAGAAAAAGCCAATGATTGGATTGTTCATTTTTATACAGGAACCTGTTTCTTTCATTCTTTCCGCATATTCTTATAGTAAATCTTCAGAATCCAAAACAGTTGTTTATGGGGCTGTTTAAAACATAAAGCATTCTCTTGAAAGGAGTTCCATGATGTAAAAATGAGTTCATGGTGATTTCATTTCAATATAATGAAGGCCCCTTAGTGATGTGAGATTATAGCTTCATCATAATGTGCAGTCATGGGGCCATAATGATTTTTGTGTAAGCTTACAAAGACCCTATGATTCCATTAATCATAGAAATTAGAGAGGTAAAGACAGCTTTAGATGATTCAGTCAATCCTTTACTAATGGAAGATTGTTCTTTACATTATATTTTCCTAGTGAGCTTCCTGTGTAGTTTTAAATGCATGTTGTTGTCACTCTTCCCTCCTGGTTTACATCCTGCCATTTCTATCATCCTACTGTTTTTTGGAGATTTAGATGAGCTGCTGCTATTATTTGTTTCCAATCTAGTGTTCATTCTGTTCCATAATCTCCCTTTCATATCCCATTTCTCTTTGTCTCTCTAGTGTATCTCGTCTAGTTTGCTCATTTAATTACACCTAAAAGAGCTGTATGTCTCAATCCCTGGCCCAGGGCAGTTTTACTGATAGAAAAAGCTCACAGCTTATCTTGTTGTTGAGTCATTTCCATCATGTCCTACTCTTTGTGATCCCATTTGGAGTTTTCTTGGCAAAGACACTGGAGTAGTTTGCCATTTCTTTCTCCAGCTTATTTTGTGATGAGAAAACTGAAGCAAACAGGATTAAGTGACTTGCTCAGGGTCACACAGCTAGTAAATGTCTGAGGCTGGTTTTGAATTTAGGAAGATGAGTCTTACGGTCTCCAGGCCCACAGACCCAGTGCTCCATCCACTGTGCCATCTAACTGCCCTATACCTTATCTCATTTTCTCCTAGCGTGTGCTGTTCTTCTCAGTCTTTGTCCCATACCTAGTCTAGTTATTGAGGCTCTGACTTAGAGTATTAGGATTTGGGGATATGAAGTTGAAGGCACAGAGAACCACTTGAGGATAAACCCCATGTTCATGCCCAGCCTTGGTACCCTTCTCTTTCCCCCCCACATTGCTCACTAAGCATGGTTTGTTCCTTTATCCTTACCCAAGGTCTCGTGGGCAACAAACTCCTTCCCTGGGTTGTCTTTCACCCACATCTCCCAGTTACTGGGATACTTATCTCATTGGCAAGATCAGCAGCCAGGGCCATATACGATGGCCTTAGGGTGCCAAAGGGCTCTGTCTCTCTTGCCTCTTTCTCCCTGATCCTTCTCCCCATTTCACTCCATCAATCTGACTTGTCCAGATGCAGCTTTTTTCTTGTCCCCTACCTTGATGAGGCTTTGGAAGGAGAGCAATCCAAGGCAGAGAATTCATTTATTTGACTGGTTGGCTTACAATCGTATAGTTTGGGCCAGGAAGCTTGAATTGGAATGGGGCAAATGCAGTCAAGGTTGATTTAATCAATTTAAGAGCCAATTGGTTTTACATGGGGAGAAACTCTGGCTTGGTATGAATCTATCACCACTAATGGAAAACAATTCAAAATCCTAAATCTTACGACTGGAGATTGGTAGCATCCTTGACTATGAAGGTCAACAAAATGTTAACATTGATATCTTAATATTCATATGTTTGCAATATGGAAACTATTGCTTGCAATTCACCAGTCTCCTCAGCCATACCAAAACAAAGAGATAGTGACTGATGTTAATGGGATTATCTTGAGTTATGGTGGATAGCAATAGCAGCAGCTGGTTCACAAGTAAGTCAAGAACAGAGCATCTATTAAGTGCTAACTTAATAAAGTGCTATACTAAATGTTGGGACTATAAATACAAATACAATAAGACAGCCCCTTCTTTTAAGGTGCTATACTAAATGTTGGGACTATAAGTACAAATAAAATGAGACAGCCCCTTCCTTTAAGAAGTTCACTTTGAATGGGGAAGATATCACTTAAAAAGTAGCTGAAAAGTAGTGAGGGGAAGGAGGAGTGGGGAGGAGAAAGTACCCATTCTGGGCATTATGGCAGACTGAAGAATCAGTCCTAGAACCAGGAAAAAAGTGAAGGATGATGGCCTGCCACTTCCTCAGATTGGAGGTTCTAGAAAGAATTTGCCAATAGTAGAAGGGGACTGCAGGAGTGAGAGATCTTCCACAGTGAGAAAGTTACAGAAATGGAGGGATCTCCTAGAATGAAAAGGCAGCTTAAGCCTGATAGCAAACTTTAGAGCAAAGAATGGATCTGAGAGAGTAGTCAATATACTAGAAAGCAATTTTTTATTTTTTCTCAAAAGGGAGGCTTTCTAAAGAGGAAGTTGTAGTAGGGATTATTTATTTTTTTTGGAGGGGGTGATGAACAAAATGAATCAATCAATAAGCACATGTTAAAGTGCCTACTCTGTGCCTGGTATTAGGCTAGACACTGGGAATATAAAGAAAAAACAAAATAGCCTTGACCTTAAGAAGTTTACAGTCTTTAGGAGAAAATTATAAATATAAGCACATGTTAATAAATACTAGAGCATTTTGAGTGAGAATTCATTTTGGTTTTGGAAATATCTTTCCCTCAAAAATAGAAGTAGATAAAGTACCACATGAAGTACTTTATAGGAAGGCATGTCAGTCAAACTAAATTTGAAGTGTGCTTGAGATTTTACCTTCCCCTATAGAGAAGAAAAAGAAGTATTCCATGATTAGTATCAAGATTTTACTTCTTAGAGAGGAAAAATTAATTTTGCAGAGGTAGAACATGGTGAGCAGGATTGTGTGCTGGATTGGGAGGCTGGAGAGACCTGCCCTCTTCTACTCTTCAGGTCAAAGGATCAAAAACTTAGAGCTAAAAAAGCAAATTAGATGAAAAATTTGTCTAATTTGACATATTTTTTGGTCATCTTGTCCCCAAAATAAAGTTACTTGTCCAAAGTCACATAATAATATATGGCAGCCCTGAAATTTGAACATGGATTGTCTGATCTATGGCTCATTTCATCAGAGTGTTCATTGTGTCATGTGCAATTTAGGCTTAGATAATGAGATCTTTGAGGTCAAGACTATCTTTTGCTTTTCTTTATATTCCCAAGCCCTTAGCAAAGTGTTTGACACATATAAGTGCCTAATTAATGCTCACTTACTGAGTTTCATTTTTTTTATCTTTAAAATAGAGTTAATAATACTTGAAGTACTTACTATATCCTAGGATTTAGAGTGATGGCAAAATGAGATATTGTATGTAAAGTACATTATAGGCCTTAAAGCATATCAGCTGTTACTATTTGAGTCAGAAAATGATGCTAAAATTTCTAATTGTGCAGAATCAACCAACTCTTATGAAGTAAAAATTCAGAGGATGGGGACTTCAGTAAGGATTGAATGAGTCAGGAAAGGTAACCTTTGAATGATGGGAAGGGTTTGAATAGGGAGGGAATGACAGGAGGAAGTTTGGGTAGGGAGGGAATAAGAAGAGAAAGTATTTAGAAATAAGCATATCTTTGTGGAAGCAATGAAAGATTAATAATGTTTACACAGAATTTTAAGGTTTAAAGAGTTTTTTTTAACCAACACTTCTGTGAAGTTTTACTATATTGCTAAAAGGTCTTTTGTAAGATCTCCATATGTCCTCTAGGATGAAAAGCCAATTTATATAATGTATCTATTTTGGAAGGAAGAGGGAAGTCTCTTTACTCTCCACTTGATTTCTTCCTTCATGAGCATAAAGATGTGTGACCAAAATACTCTTTTGGCAACATTTAGGTCACAGATTTCATTAGCAGGTTACTTTATAGCTGTTCTAAACATGGAATGCTATTTATTGTTGCTCTCATTTTCTTTGATGAAATTTCTTGGGTTTCCCTTGTTCCTTGTATGTGGTAAGGCCAAAAGTTGGGCAACATTTTTGTCTTTAATCTCTTCCAGAAGGCTTGGGTCATCCTTCCTCAGATTATGATAAAGATTGGAAACATATTTTATTAAAGGGTCTTTTAAAATCTCCAGCTTCATCAACAATGTCATGATTAACAATTACTCCCAAACTAAATGGCTGCCACTTGAGGATTCTTTAGTAGTTGATTTACTTGTTTACTCAGGTGTTCAGGAAGGTTGTAATTATTGCCTGTTGTGGCTTTACACTACCTACTTTTTGTATTCAGTCTTGTCTTTCAATGCTTCCCAGGACGAACTCCCCAAGATAGCTAGCTGACTGTGCTTTTCTCTATTCCCTCCCCCCGCCCCCCAATATGTCATTCTCATTCTCAGTTTTGAATCTTTGCATATGCATGTTTTCTTTTTATGGAATAGCTCTCCTCATTTTCTTCATGATGCTAGATCCAATTCATCTTTAGGAAGTAATATCACATTTGGACTTTTGACTTTAAGTTAATTATGGAAAATTTAAGGGAATATGTTGAGTAACTAACTGGGCATATAGACTATACACTATTTAAAAATATTTTATTTTTCCTCCACTTTCAAGTAAAAACAATATTTAATATTCATTAAAATTTTTTTTAAGTTCCAAATTTTCTCCTTTTCTCCTTTACCTTTTCCCTTCCCAAGACAGTAAGCAATTTTACATAGGTTATATAAGCATAATCATGCAAAATATATTTTCATATTAGCCATGTTATAAAAAAAGAAACAGAACAAAAGAAAGAAAAAGAACAATAGTATGCTTTGATCTGCATTCAGACTCTTTTATCAGTTCTTTCTCAGGATTTAGATAGCATTTTTTCATCATAATTCCTTCAGAATTCTTTTGGATCAGTATATTGCTAAGAATAAGTCATTTACAGTTGATCGTTATACTGTATTGCTGTTAGTGTGTCCAGGGTTCTTCGTATCAGTTCCTATAAATCTTTCCAGGTTTTTCTAAAATTAGCCTGCTCTAGAGTCTAGACTCTAGACTTTGAGAAATCAAGTTCAGTGTGTATTTCAAAGAGAGACAATAAGAGATACTTAATCAAGGTCATAACTGAAGTTTTGAAAATGGATGAGCTTACCAAAAGAAAATAGATGTTAAGAAGGAAGAGTAGAGGGATGAGATGGAGCCTTGGGGAATACTGTCAATTAATGGATAGGAAGAGGAAATAAAGAAGAGATAGTTTTAAAAAAAGGAAGCATTTGCTTCAAGTTAATGGTGGAAAGTTCCTTGAGAAAGGACAATCAACAGTGTTATATGCTGCAGAGTTCAGTAAGGTAAGGCTGAAGGCTATTAGATTTTGCAGGAATGTATAAGTTAATAAAAAAAAGCACGTATTGATTCCTTACTAAATGGCAAACACTGTGCCATGTTCTAGGGACATAAATATAAAAGTGAAGACTGATTGCTTTCAAGGATCTTGCATTGTAGTAGGGAGAGACAATACATCTAGAGGAGGGATGGTCAAGAAGGATGATTTTCACTTGGAAATTTTTAAGGATGGTGATTGGAGCTATAGAGAAATATAATGACACACTCTTTGCAGTGGCAATAGCTGGTATTGATTTAATTGTGGCTCTAGAACTGGAAAGCAGAGTTGGGAATCAAGATTGCTGGTGAGTATGGTGGAGTACCAATGTAGCACAAAACTTTTTTGAGTTTTAGTGGGATTTTTATGATCTTTTGGTTATATTGTCCAAAATTGTCCAGGATGGAACACTCTATTTTATGAACTAGTATTATTTCTCTTTATTGAAAATGTTTAAGCAGAACTTGGATCACTCTTTGTCTGCAGGGCTGTAGAAGGATTTTTTTTTTGTATTGGGTAAGAAGTTCGGGCTCTTAAATTCCCTTCTTAAGATCTTCTGATTCTTAATAGGACTAGTAAATCACTTTGACGTCTACATCTAGGTAATAGTTTTACAATGTTTGTGTTGTAAATAGAAGCTTGAGCTTCCATTGAATATGTGTAGACAAATGCTTAATCAATGATACCTGTGGATGATGTCCTCTAGTTGGTTATTGGGTAATTTGCAGGTGAATATGATCATACTAATTTTATTTGTCACAATTTATTGGTGGGATAAAATAGCATGGCTTTCTACCTCTTTCTCTAAGACTGTAATCAAACTGATACTACAATTGCCTATGGAAATAGCAGGCAATTGAATAACTGAATGTTCAAACTAACTGTGACTTTCCAGATAAAAGCACTCTAGGTACCACTACCTTACAGACAGCTAGGTGGTACAGTGAATGGACTTGGAGTCAGAAAGACCCAAATTCAAGGCTACTCAGAGATACTAGCTTTGTGATCCTGAGAAAGTCACTTAACCTTTTTTTGGTCTCAGTTTCCTCTTCTGTAAAATAGAGATAATAAAAGTATCTACTTCCCAGTTGTTAAGAGGATCAAATGAGCTAATAATTTCAAAGGGCTTAGCATACTATGTAAATGTTTGTTATTAATATTTTTACCATCATCATCATCTCTCTTACTGGAATACAAATTTCTTGGGGCAGAGACTTTCTTGCTTTTGTATTCATTTACTTAGTGTGTAGTGTAGTTCTTGGAATATAATAAGCCTTTAATAAATGTTTTTTATCCACTCATTACAAACACCAGTCTTGTTATTGTCATTGGATAAAGATCTTCTTCAGACAATCAGCTCTGGACACCAGAGCCATAAGTGTAGTGGAGGTAGGCTAGAAAGTGATGACAAAACCTCTTTCTTTGGACAGAAATACATGTGAGCATGGTGGAAGGGTCAGAGTCCCCTATGTGTAATACCAAGATGCTTGACCATCGCTAGAAAAACACCAGGTTCTCTGGATACTTTCATAGCCCAAGATTTCTGAAATGATTTGGGTTTTTTGAATGTGCTTGGTTTTCTCAGTCTGATGTTTCAATAGGTCCTCTCTCTTCTTCAGGGAGGAAGTTAGAGGTTACTCTATGGAGCATGAAAAATGCTATTTGTTAGATCCTTTGCCAATATTCCAACCTCCTCTTGGAACACAGAGCATGTTATACATGCACAACTTACACAATGGGAAAACTCCTTTGAAGAAGTAGCCACAACTATAGAGAAAATTCCTCCATAACAATAAATGCACATCTGCATCCAGCACCGGTATCATATTTCACTCCTTTCTTCATACAACACATCCAAAGGCCTTTCTCTGAGATTCTTTCTTCCTCAGCTTTTCTTTCCTACACAGATCCCGTCAGATTGAGTCACTTTGGCTAGATGCTTTTATGTCTTAAGAACTAATTATCAGTAAGGTGATAAAGATGTGACATAAAAAAGTATTAAAATGCTTTTATTATAGAATATTAGTTTTTATTTTTTTAGAGCCATTGGCAAGAACATTGAATTCAGAGTACCATGACACCTCATAACTTACTCTGAGACTCAGTTTCCTCCTATGTAAAATGAAGATAATTTTTTTTGTTCAGTTCCTATTTCATTTATGGAATAAAATAAGCATTTCCACAACATAGTACAATAAAAAGGATGATTGCATATGAAATGGCAAATCTACTATGCACAATTTGCTATTTGTTTCAAAAATACAACAAAATTATCATATAAATGTTTTTCTTTTTTCTCTTCCTTCCATCTTTCTCACTCTAGAGATGAATACCATTAGATACAAATATATATGTGCGTGTTTAGAGACATTCTATTCTATATTATTCTATATATACTTCTATTTATCAGTTCTTTCTCTGGATGTGGATAGCATCTTCTTATGTCCTTTATAGGTAACTTGGGTATTTATAATAGACAAAATAACTTATTCGCTCAAAATTGTTCTTAAAATCATATTGCTATTACTGCATAAATGTTCCCTTGGTTCTGCTCATTTCACTCTTCATTATTTCATGTGTCTTTCCATATTTTTCTAAAATCATTGAGCTCCTCATTTCTTATAGCACAGTAGTATGTCATCCCAATCATATACCACAACTTTTTTAGCTGTTCCCCAACTGATGGACATCATTGCAATTTCCACTTCTTTGCTACCACAAAGAGAGCTGTTATAAACATTCTAGAACATATAAGTACTTTCTCGTTTCCCCTAATCATCTTTGTAAATAGACCAAGGAATCCTATTGCTGGGCTAAAGTGTATAAATAGTTTTGTAACTGTTCATAATAATAGTACTTTTAAAATGTATCTTATAAGCTTTTAGGGAGATAAGCAAATTTTAAAGCATTATTACAGGGTTTTCCCAATATATGAGGATGGTTTTAAATTTTGAAATGACTGTGATTTTAGGAGACATCTTGTATGCATCATTATAATAGATAATAACTATTTGGCATATGGCTTTTTTAATGATACTATTGGAGCTAAAAAACTTTTGAATCATGATGTATTATAATAAGCAATTTCAATCCCAAAGAATTGTCCCTTTTGTAATAGAAAGGTAAAAGAAGATTATGCATGTAGAGTGTGCTATATGGTATCAGATACAATTGCTTTATCAATTGCTTTTGCTTCAATTTTTTTTTTGTTACAAGGAAAGAGTCAGTGACATTGGTTTTAGGATAAGTAAAATGACTATGATCTTAAAAATAAATATTATAATAAAATTATTAAAGTAAAAACAATATCAAATCATTATTAAATAATTCCTCATTGATGTGAATAGGGTACTGGTTTCAAAGAGGAGTTCTTAGGTTGAGATCCCTTCTCTGATGCTTTCTGCCTTCATGATGTATGGAAATCATGTAATCTCCTTGAGCTTCATTTTTCTTATCTGTAAAATGAAGGGGTTGGAGTAAATAAATCTCTGTAGCATCTTCCAACTCTATATGTTATTGGATAAGATAGCAGTACTATGCTGTGAATTATTGTCAGAGTTTAGAAAGGACTTATTATTGGATCTTTTAATAATAATAATTTAAACTGTACATAAGACACTGATGTTGGCAAAATGCTTTTTTATACATTAGGTTGACTCTTGGAAACAGTCCTGTGGGATTGTAGGTGCTAGAGATGTTATTCTCCTTTTACAGATAGGGAACCAGATTCAGAAGCTTCAAGTGATTTGCCTATCATCAAATATGCAAATGACAGCTCATTTCACATTCACATTCACAGATGGAATTTGAACCCAGCATTTCCTTAGTCTAAGGCCAACTGTCTATTCACTGATTTTTTTTCCCCTCTACTTTTTGATTTCTTCAATATTAGCAGTAAACTTTGATACCGAATGTTGTACAGGGTCCCAAAAGCCTTATTTCTGCTTTCAACTATTAAAGCTTATCAGTATTCATAGCATAACGCTAAGTTACAAAGCCAACTATGAAGACAAATTGATGCTCTTATTGCTATCCATAACATGCATAAGTAATTAAGAAATCCATCAAGAAATTGTCTTTTTTTGGGGGATAAATATAGTTTCTGCCTTATGGTGTACCCATGATGGTGTCTGAATATAGATAACAAATGAGTTTATTTGACAGTGGGAAAGAAACTTAACTTTCCTATTGTATTCACTTAACAAGTTCTATGCATAATAAATTATTGTCTTTCCCCCCAGAGATTGGACAGGCAGATGAATTTCTCATTTCATTGGCATAGGGAATTCCTACATGAGGAACTTCCTTACTTGACATCTTTTCTGCCACTGAGAGGTTAAGTGATTTGTTCAGGGTCACACTATTAGTATGTGTCAGTCAAGTCTTGAACCTGTCTTCCTGGCATTGATGGTTGACTCTCCAAAGGCCCTTCTAGCTTTAAATCCTGGAGTCTGTAAATGGTATTTTATAATGGAAAGGACACTGAGTATATGATTCTGGAAAGCAGAGACTGATCTGCTTTTGCATGTATGTCTCCAATGCTTAGTCCAGTATCTGACACAAAGGAAGTATTTAATAAATGCTTGTTTAATTGAATTGAATAAAAAATCTTGCAAGAAACAGTCCTCTGAGATCTAAGACCTGAGATTTGGCAAGAATTCTAATTTTTTTTTTTTTGCCATGAATGAAAATAGTTTTTTTTAAAGTCTCTTCATCATGTGCCTCTACCCCAACTTCAGAGGATTTTATGGACCTTCTGTCTTTTTGTTTTCCCTTGTGTCTAAGTTAGATTCTTCAGATTGAAAATTTTATCCAAAAGATCACAAGAAAGGACACTCATATGAGAAGCACTTCATTTGCATTTATACTGGTACCTTTCAGCTCCCAAGGACTCCTTTTTAGGAAAACTATTGAACTAATTTAACAATCTGTCATCAGACAATTTCTTATTCATTTCTTATCTCAACTTTATGAAATGATTCATTTTTATCCTAATTTTTCAGGCATGGGAAACCGAGTCACCAAAAGGCAAATTGATATACCGCTGTTCTCCTGCAAAGCATTAGCAGCAGAGTCGATTTTGCAATTTAGAATTACATAAATAAATCTGTTGCCTATTTCTTAGCATGTTGAACATATTCCTTTTGGGGAAAATTGTAAAAAGTCAGGGGGAGAGGGCATGCAGAGAAGTAAAACATCTCCACTCCCAACACAGAATTGAGATTGTTTGAGCAGAGGTATGTGCCCCGGGGTTCCCTGAAAATTGAACTACCATGTCCTCAGAAGAATGGATCGAGCGCCTTTCTCTTTTACATAGGGTGCAAAAATGTTGCTTAGCAACATTGATTCTGCTTGCTGTAACAAGTGCTGCTACCCACTGAAACTGACAAGAAAGCTATCTTCATTTTCCACCTTTTGCACCATGATAAAGGAGGGGCCAGAAAAGAGACAAAGTTAATGAAAAAAGAACACGATGGAAGTGGAATGAAACAACTGATTGATGTGGAAACATTGTTAAAGAAAGAATATGTTGTTATGAATGATGTAGATGCTTACTGATTGAGAAGGATTAATTTTAGGGAATAGGGCTAATAGGGAGGAAAAAACCCCTCTGGGAATGAATCAAAGATGTAAATCAAAATAGCAAATTGTTATTGGTCTGATGGGCATCTTTACAATTTGGAACTGAAGTTTCTATGCAGGTTCCTAGAGCATCCAGGTGAAGATCTTGAATATGACAACTAGATTCCCTCTTTCATCCCCCTTTCTCGTGTAATTCTTGGATTTCCTAGTTTCCTGGGTGAATTAGACATGAGGGCTTCTCAGGTGTCTGATTTGGCAGAGCAAGATTTTTCTCTTATCTCTCATACTTGGGAAAAAAAAAAAACTGAGCTGAGCTTCCCCTAGGCTCCTCATTTCTTGTAGAGACATGCCTGATTCTTATAACAAGCAGCACACAGAATAGTGATGTTCTTGTCTTGAGGAAACCACACTCCTCAGTCCTCTGCTCTATTTACAACCTTATTTCCACGCACCCACATAGAATATTGCCGGAGCTGCTATACCTAGGGATATGGCTTCATTCTGATTATATGGAAACGATGATGGCAATTGGAGCAGAGCCACATTGTGGCACAGTTATATTATAGAAAAGGAAGTGAGTAATTATAGTAGGTTTATGCAGCCCTTCTATCACCTACGTCCTATTTCTAGGCTTCATTTGGCACATAGTAGGTGCTTTAATAAATACTTCTTGATTGATTTATTCATGATAGACTTTTGGATTGAATGGAGATGATCTTGGATTGTCCTCTATTCAGTCAGGAATGCAAAAGGTTGGGTAGGTAAATCAGTCAAAAAAACATTTATCATACCCTTTCTATGTGCTGTACATTGAGTTAAATGTTGAAGATGTAATGAAAGGCAAAAATAGTTCCTGCACTCAAAGGCTATGCTCTAATGGGCAAAGACAACGTGCAAATAACTATGTGTAATCATGATTTTAAATTATCTATCTATTATCTATTATAGTACACACACAGAAACACACATATATATCACACAAATATACATACATTTATGAATATGTTCTATCTACATATTATGTACTATATGCATAGTATAAGAACTGAATGTATATCTATATTATACATGGAAGACAATTTTAGAGGGAAGTCATTACCAGCGAAGGGAATCTAAGAAAACCTCTTAAAGAAGGTATGGTTAGAGCTGAATCTTGAAGCGAATCTAAGAGGTGGGTTTGAGAAAGAAAAGCATTCTAGTGTTGAGATGTAACAAATGAAAAGGCATGGAGACTAGAGTTAGGATGTCATGTGATAAACCCCAAATAGCCCATTGTAGCTGGATTGCAGAATATATGGAAGCGAGCAAAGTTGATTGGAAATATAACAAGGGGGTAGGTTCTGAGGGGTTTAGATCCTGGAGCCAACAGGATTAGGAGCCCTTGGAGTTTATTGAACCAAGAGGTAATATGGTCAGACGTATTTTTTTCTTTTTTTTAGGAAATTCAGTTTGACATCCAGAGGATGGATTGGAATGGGAAGAAATTTAAAGTTAGGAGACTGGTTATTAAATCACCTACTATGTGCCAGATGAAGCCTAGAAATAGAATGTGTATGGTAGGAGGTTTACTTAAGGCTCTATAATTACTTACCTCCTTTTCTATAATATGATAGGGCCCTAATGTGGCTCTACTCCAACTGTCCTCACTGTTTCCATGAAATCAGAACCAGGTGAGAGGAGATGAGGGTATGCACCAAGGTGGCAGCTGTATAAATAGAGAGAAAGGGATATATATCTGAGATGTTATAAAAGTAGAAAAGACAAAATTTGACAATTGACTGGATATATGAGTTGTCAAATATGAGCCTGAGATTGTGAGCCTGAGTGATTAGGAGGACAACGAGATTCTTTTTTTTTTTTTAATTAAAGCTTTTTATTTACAAAATATATGTATTGGTAGTTTTCAACATCAACCCCTGCAAAACCTTGTGCTCCAAATTTTCCCCTCCTTCCTTCCCACTTTCTCCCCTAGATGGCAAGTAATCCAATTCATGCTAAATATGTTAAAATATAAGTTAAATCCAATACACACATATGTATTTGTGTAGTTATCTTGCTGAAAAAGAAAAATTGGATTAAGAAGAAAAAAAATGGGGAAAGAAAACAAAACACAAGCAAAAACAACAAAAAGCGTGAAAACGCTATGTTGTGATCCACACTCAGTTCCCATAGTCCTTTCTCTGGGTGTAGATAGCTATATTTATCACAAGATTGGAACTGATCTGAATCATCTCATTGTTGGAAAGTATCATGGAGGACAATGATACTCTTGAGAGTAATAGAAAAATTGAGAGAAAAGGGGAGGATTTATGGAAAAAGATAATGTTCTGTTCTGGGTATGTGGAATTTTGTTCTTGAAATGTCTTAAAGGATGTATAAAAGGAAGCTGGTCATGTGAGACTGCAGCTCAGGAAAGAGATTATGCCTGGATGGATATATTAATCTGGGAATTATCTGCACAGAAATAGTAATTGAATGGTAAAAATGAAAAAGGACACATGATAGAGAGAGCCTTGGAGTCTTGAAGGTTTGTGGACCTGAGCTGAATGAAGAGCCAGCAAAGAAGACTGAGAAATGATTATATAGATAGGTAGGAGGGAAAACAGAGAGAAAGTTATGAAAATCTGGAGATCATTCAGGAGGATACTATATTGTATTCTTGCAATGTTGTTGTTGAATCGTGGCTGACTCTTTGTGACCCCATTTGGGATTTTCTTTACAAAGATACTGAATAGTTTGCTATTTCTTTCTTCAACTCATTTTACAGATGAGGAAACTGAGGCAAACAAGCTTAAGTGATTTGCCCAGGTTCACCTAGCTAGTATCTTGAGATCTGATTTGAATTCAAGAAGATGAATCTTTTTGATTCTAGACTTGCAACTCTATGCATTATGGCACTATCTACCTGCCCTTGTGTACTTAGAGAGAGGAGGAGGAGGAGGAGGAAGAGTAAGAGGAAGAGGAGGAGGAAGAGGAGGAGGAGGAGGGAGTGTCTTGGAGGTGGGAAAAAGGTTCATGGATTATAAAGGAGTTGAAGGATGATGAGTGAGAAAAGAACCTTTAGATTTAAGAGCAAGGAGATCAGTAGTTACTTTAGAGAAGATTTGGTTGAGTGATGAGATGAGAAGCCAGATTGCAACAGAGTTTAGAGATGAGAGAGGAAGCACCAAGTATAGGTTACTTTTTCATGGAGTTTAGGTAAGGAGGGTAGCAGAGATACCAGAAGACTTTTTGGCTATCCTCTTCTGTCTCTTTTGATACGTTCTGAAGATTACTAGGTCTTTCCAAGCAAAGTCTATGATCCTTGACTTAGTATTTAAGTTAGACTTTGATTAAAGTTGAGTTTAAACATGAGGAATAAGCACATTTTAGAAAAATAAAAGAAGTATCAAGATTCAAATACTCAAATGTATCTGTAATCTCATCAATTTGAGAGCTCTCTTCAATGATGCAGATTGCATCCCATTCACACCTCCCTAACTTTGCAATTCTTGTTCATGTTTTCCCATAATTCCCCCACACATGGTCCATGCAGTAAAGTAGAGGCTCTTCTCATTTTCTCTTGACATCATGAGGCTATCAGTGGTAGACCTGATGAGCCACTTGCCATTCATCATCCTCATTATCTTTTCTTTCTATAGTATATTTCATGAGGACATCATCTTTTGCTCTTATTCTTCTTTAAAGTTCTTAATTGGTTACATGCTATAGCCTGTTTATAGCACCATATGCCTTTTCATTGTCTTTTGTGTGATATTAATTTTTAATTCTTCAGGGATGGTTGTTGTGTTCCATATTTTCATGTACATTTAGCTACACCAACAGAATAAGGAAAGAAATGACTACCAGGGAGATGGTAATTTTGAAAATTAAAGCTAAACCATGCACTCTTTAATTGGCCCATTAGGCAGCAATGTGCCTCATGACATAGATGGGCATAGCTTTTTTTTATTATTGGTTTTTGAATGCTATACGTGACTTGAGCTGCTATATGGGTGTTTTAATGTTAGAAACGACTTAATTTCTTGGTTCTATACCTAGATCTCAATTAGTGGGAATCACAACCCCCCCCTCCAACCAAGTCCAAATAATATGAGCAATTCCAAGAATTCTCTATTTGCAGTAATAGGGACTTAACTGCACTTATTTTATTCTGTTAACCTCATGCACAGAGATTCTCTCTTCACATCCCTTTTAATCAATCCATGAAGGTAGTGGGTATTGACCATTTATATGAGAAGTTTCAGATGTGGAGATTAAATCTCTTGGACCAGTCACAGACACATGCCTGCAGCTCTTTGGAGAGTAGATCTGTGATGTGCATTGCAGATGATTTTTTTTTTTTCAGAGTTAAGGAAAAGTCAGAGGACGAAGTAAATAAGAACCGGGAGGGAATTGAGAGGGGTGGGGGAGAAAACATATGTTTTCTAATGATATTTTAAAATAGATGCAGGGTTGATGAGACAGAGACAGAGGAAAACTGTTCCAGATGGCAGAAGGAGCAGGAATGGCAAAATTCTGTGAAAGGACAGAGACTAGGCTGGCACTAGACAGGTGGAGGAAATGAGTGGGGAGGAGAGAAAGGAATGACTTGTGAAGTGGGCTGCAAGAAGGATCCATGAAAGAGAAAAGCTGGTGGTATTTTGAGGTTATGCAGCTAGGGAATTATACTAGATTTGTGGGTGTTACACCTTTAATTTTAATAATTTATTGAATAGTTTTATGCCAATCATAATTGGCACATGAGATATGCCTATATATTAGCTAAATATGCCTAATTTGATTTCTTTTCTATTGTGAACAAGACATAACTATTATTTCAGTAGGCCTAATATTGCCCAGGAGAGAAGATCATCTCCCCAGGAGAGAAGATCATCTCCCCTTCCCCCTTGCACCCGTGGGTGATGAGAGTACAATAATAGAGGGAATAGAGTGAGAAGGAGGGAGGGGACTTCCTCTCCCCTGCTTTTTTTGGGTAAATTTTGCTCAGGGCTGTAGAATTTTAATGTTGTTTTTGATTGTTAGAATGCCATCCGTTTTTTAAGTCCATGATGGAGTGTTGAACAATAGTGATATCTTCCTAGAAATAGCTCTTGTAAGTTATCCTTTAGATTCAATTTCTGGTTGCTAAAATGATTTTTAAAAATTTAGTCCTACTTTCTTTTACAAAGGAAATGATTTTCTCTTTGTACATTTTGGTGTGATGAGTCAGTCCATTTAGTATTTTTTAAAGCACCTAATGGATTGCTTGACATTAAACTAGACTTTATGTTCTTTCCCTTCAAATTCAAGATTCTTTTTGTGTGTGTATTTGTGATCTGGTTATCCTCAGAGGCTGAGTTGCAGCTCCATCTATGTCACTGAGGTACAGCCACCCACCTCTCAGCTTCTGGATAATATTCCTATTGTGTTTTGAAAAATGTGCCTTTTCTAACAGGATTCTTTTCAGTCTTAGGTAATTGTTGGTATCAACATTTTGCTTCCAGGATTATAGAAAATAGAAAATTAAAAGTCTTTATTCTTTGTGAGGCTAGGGCTTAAACATGTTAACTGGATGTCTAGTCCCATTAAATAGAACAAGAAATTTTATCCCAAAGGTGTTTGCTGTTGTATTGCTGGGTTCCTTTATGTAACAGTGACTCCTACATCAATAACGAAGTCCAATATCTTCATTTATTGTCTAACTATGCATCATGTTACAGGGAAATGCCAATAATGTCATTTGTTAGGATTGCTGGGGCTATTTTCATGCCAGTCACATCCCAATGTCATCAGGAATCAGCCTCAGCTTATCTTGACATTTCCCGGGATTTGTCCTTTTTTTCTTGCTCTTGTTTCCCATACAGACAGGTTTGTAAATTTATGGTAGGAGCTGATAACTAGAATGATAAAAGTAGAAAACCATTTTAACAAGTCTGACAGCACATCAAAATTTGATGTAGCCAAGCCTCATTAAATTCGGAAGTCTATTGGTACAGTGTACCAATTTTATTTAGTTTTCTAATTGATATGCACTGGACACAAAATATTTGTTTTATTTGCCAGTAGTAACCACTCTTACAACAAGGTTTTTTTGGGTAATAAATATAGTTCACCTTTGTAAAATGCTTTTATAATTTGCAAAGAACTTGACTTTTGACAACTATTTGTTGAAGGAAGCACAGTTGTTTTTCCCCCATTTCAAATCAAAAAGTGAAAGCCCTAAGTTTGTGGTTTATCTATTTTCCCACAGCATTCAAGAACCAGAGCCAAGGCTCAGACTCAAGGTTTCTGACAAGTAGCCTCTCTTTCTCTCTCTCTCTCTTTTTTCCCCCAATCTGGTATTTTGATTTATTTTTGAACTTAAATACATACAAAATTAGCATTTCTGTATATATAGCAGAACACAAAAAGAAGATTGTATATGAAACTGTGAGTCTTCATTTATGTTTTTTTAAGAAGTCTAAATGATAAATTGCATTTATATTTTCAAAACTGTCCTATACTTCTTTCCTCCTTCTGCTTTTTTAGGTGCAATTTAAAAACATTTCATTGGTCCTTTTATTTAAAACTTCATTGGAGCTAATCTCTTCCTTTCTCTCTCTGTTAAAAAAATGAAGGGAAAAAACCCACTATAGCAATTAAGCAGTCAAGCAAAACCAGATCTAAACAGTGGCTATGTCCAAAAATGTTATGTCTCATTGCACCTGGACTCCATCATTTTATAATTATGGGGTGGATAACATGCTTCATTGTAGGGCCACTAGAGATGTGGTTGGTCATTACTTGGATTAAAGTGCTAGTATTTCAGAGCTGTTTTTATTTCTAATGTTGTCATTGTATAATTGTTTTCCTGGTTCTACTTACCTCATTCTGCATCACTTTATACTTCTCAGGATCTGAACAGATTTAGTTCTTATTCTCTAATTTGTTTTTTATTTCATATGGCTAATACTTTCTTTTTTTTTAGTCTTTTGGTGTTGTTTTTAATATTTATTACTGTTTTATGGAATCACTGATGTGTGTGATTTATTCTAGTTTTAAGGAGTCTGTTACGAGGGTAAGGTTTGTCATTTACTGTTTTAAGTTGATTATGTCCTTTCCAATTCTTTTCTCTAGAACTTCTTTTTAATTTTTTTCCTCCTTACTTAATTTTTTTAGATATTCTTGTAGCCCTTTGAGTATGTCCTTGCAATTATTATAATGGCTCTTTCTTTTCTTCTTCCCTTTCTTTCTTCTTCTCCTCTTCCTCCTCCCCCATTACTTGGAGACTTTTAGCTGAATTTTTATAGAAGTCACTCATAGTTTCTCACTGAATTTTTTTTTTACTATTATTTGACCTAGTGGGATTTTTAGGTTTTTCGTGGAGTAGGTTTAGGATAGCTTTTTGCCTTTATTTAGGCTGTCATTTTTGCCAAAAGTTGACCAATAGTCTTTTTTTAAAAAATGTATTAACTTCAATAGGTACCTAATAAATGGTTATTGAATAAATCAATAATAAATGGAAGGTATATATACAACAGAGGGTGGCTTTATTTTTCCCAAAGGAATGTCTATGTTTATTCTTTCTGTGAATGTTTAAAATACATTTAGAGAATTGAATTTTATTTGTAATATAAAGAATGCCATATTCATAAAAATTTTATGGAATTGAAAAAGTAGGTATATCAGCCTATGTAGCTGTTATCTCTGATTACCTTTTTTGATAATATCACCCATACCTTTTTTCCATTCTTTTGAGATGACATCCTCATCATCATTATAAGGGAGTTATCTAGTACTTTAAGGTTTGCAAAAGTGCTTTATAAATATTTTATCTCATTTAATCCTTACAACAGCTGTGGGAGTTAAGTGGTCTAATTACACTCTTTTACAGATGAGGGAACTGACAGATAGCAGTTAAATGACTGTCATGGGTTCACACAGCTAGAATTTAAAATTGAATTTGATTTCAGGTCTTCCTGATTCCAGGTCCAGTGCTCTGAGTCACCATTTAGTTGCATCTGAACATTGATCTCTAAGGATTTTCCAAATTTGTCACTGTGGCCTAGATTTTTTTCTGATCATGTTTGGTCAGGTCCAGATGATTTTTGTCTCTAATATGAGATAGTATATGTAGAAATATTATATGTATATGTATTTATTATATTAATGAAATGTGAAGTGATGCAAACTGAGTACTTTTCATATTGACAAAAAAAAACCAAAAAAACAAAAACCCAAAGCCACAAAATATGTTTAAATTATGTTCACTAACATTCCCCAAGTTGTATCCTGATGGAGAACTCAGGTGTAATGTAATGTAATGTAAAATAGGAATTTTTTGAGAAAACTCCAGTGCCATCAGTGCCTCAAAATATTAAATATAAAATAATACACATGCAAAATATTTATTATTCAGATAATTTTTATATCACATATGATATTTTCCCTACCATATTTTATACTTTTAAATTCTTTGCAGCCATGTTTAGATGTACATTCTAATGTGTAAGATATTTGTGGAGTACTGTAACAAGTGATTTAGAACAAAACAAAACATAGAGTATGATTTTACATCTCAAGTAGGATAGTTAGGTGACACAGTAGATAGAGTTCTAAGTCTAGAGGTAGAAGACTCATCTTTCTCAGTTCAAATCTGGTCTCAGACACTTATTAATTGTATGACCCTGCACAAATCACTTAAATCTATTTGCTTAATTTCCTTCTGTATAAAATGATCTGGAGAAGGAAATGGGAAACCATTTTCAGTATCTTTGCCAAGAAAACCCCAAATAGGATTGAACGAAAGAAGAGTTGGATTTGACTGAAAACATATCCCTGTGTAAGATATCCTCTACTGTCCTGTTTTATTCAATATGTAATAGATAGAGTCTCCTTGGTCTCATTCATAACTAAAATACCTCCATCTAGTTTTGCATTAAAAATTCTTCTTTTTGAGTTCTGTTCTTTGTTCCCCTTACCTGCTAAATATAGAGTAGGGGCCCTAATCTTTTAAAAACTCCTTTATCATGAACTCCATTGTCAGTCTGATGAAGCCTGTGGATAGGTCTTCATAGTAATGTGTTTAAATTTTTTTCTTTTACAATAGATGGAAATGCTACATTTCTATTAAAGGTTAAGAAAAATGAATACACATCTACCCTATGTTCGTAGACTCCCTGAAATCTATTCACCTTTGGGTGAGCCCTATTTAAGAACTTTTGATCTAGAGTGACATGGAAGCCCTTTTTAGTAAATGAGAACAGTCTTACAAGACAAAACAAACTAAACAAACAAAAACTTCCTAGCATTCTAGATCTTCTAGATAGATCACTGATATGTCCCCTTCTCACTTTTGACTTCCCCTAATAGAAAGGAAGAGAGAAAAATAAAATAGTAAGAGCTTGGTTCTCTATGTGAGAAGTGCCTACTTCCCCCAGAAGTAATTGTGAATTGGAGAACTGCCACCTTCAGACAAAGAGCTGAAGGTTTAAAATGTACATGTGATGTATTTAGCATTTGGTATATTTAATGAAAAATTATTGGGAACTTCCCAAGAAAGATAATGATTGTCTTAAGCAGACAAATGTGTATTTTGAATCTCCAAATGAAAATATTCAAACTAAATGAAAAGAAAAACACTTAGTAAGCAGTATGTAAGGCCCTGTGCTAGACAATAATGATACAAAAGCAAAACCAAAACAATCCCTGCCCTCAACGAGTTTAGCTTCTAAAAGGAAGATATAATATACAAATGTAGGCACTATGCAAATAAAAAACAAAATATATAGTTTAGGGGGGAAGGAGAGAATTTTTCCTTGCGTCATGTGGGTTGCTAGTGTTAGACTTATGGACAGCTTGGCAGATTTTACCAAAAGACCAAAGAAAAGAATCCAGAGATCTAAACTGCAGTGAGGTCAGTGCTTGGGAGAAATTATTTAATTCTTTTAGCCTTTTTCAACCTGAATAGCATGAACTTTATTGCAATATACCTCAACTCTGTATTGTTTTATACTCAAAATTTCTTTCTACTATTTTCCCAGAGAACAGAAGATTTAGGGAAGGCATAGGTTCTGCCTTTAAATATTTTAAAAGAAGCTTTTAAGTGTTTTTGAAAGAAGGTTGGAAGAAAGATTAAACTTGCTTTGCCTGTCCAGAGGGCTGAACCAATAGAATTGAGTGTATCTTGCAAAGAATCAGATTTTGGCTCAAAGCTTTCTTCTAAGATTGCCATATTGGATCCCAATGGAGCAGTGAATAGTTCCATTCATTCAAGTGTTGACCACTTGTCATGAATATTGTACAGATGATTCTGATTTAGGTATGGGTAGGGCTGAAATGGATGTTTGGCTTCTATCTACCTTTTTTGGCTTGTTTCTTGTTTCTTTTCTTTCTTTCTTTTTTTAAAAATTAAAAATTTTTAGGTTATATGTGTACATTTAGTTTTTACATATTTCCATATGAGTCATCTTGGAAGAGAGAAATCAGAACAAAAGGGAAAAATCACCAAAAAAGAGATGGAAATAGTATGCTTTGATCTGCATTCAGTCTCCAATGTTCTCTCTAGTTGTGGATGGCCTTTTCCATCCAAAGTTTATTGGAATTGCTTTGGATCACTGAATTGTTGACAAGAGCCAAGTCTATCATAGTTGATCATCACACAATTGTTGTTACTATATACAATGTTCTCCTAATTGTGCTCACTTTACTCAGCATAAATTCATGGAACTATTTCCAGACTTAAAAAAAGTCAACCTGTTCATCACTTTTTTATAGAACAGTAATATTCCATTACTTCCATGTACCATAACTTATTCAGCCATTCTCCAATTGATGAGCATTTGCTCATTTTCCAATTCTTTGCCATTACAAAAAGGACTACTACAAATATTTTTCAACATATGTGTTCTTTTCCCTTTTTTATGATGTCTTTTGGGATACAGACCCAGTAGTAACATTGCTGAATCAAAGGGTATACACAGTTTGATAATCCTTTGGGCACAATTCCAAATTGTTCTCCAGAATTGTTGGGTGGTTCATAACTCCACAAAAATGCATTCCATCTACCTTTTCAATCTTATTTCATATTATTCCACATATTTGCTCCAATAAGATTGGTCAACTACTTATTCTGTATGCAGTCCCTTGCCTTGTCTTTTAGGCTGTACACCTTCCACTCCATCTCTTCGTTGTTATTCAGTCATTTCAGTCTGTTTCTTCATGACCCCATTTGGGGTTTTCTTGGCAAAGATACCATTTTCTTCTCCAGCTTATTTTACAGATGAGGAAACTGAGGCACACAGAGTTAAGTGACTGGCCTCGTGTCACAAAGCTAGTAAATGTCTGAGGCTGGATTTGAACTCAGAAAGATGAAGTCTTTTTGATTCTCCACTCGTATTCTGCATATGGTACCACTTAGCATCCCTAAAAATCCCTACTTTCCCTAAGCATTGTTCTAATTCTTCCCCTTAAACCAAATCTTTCCTATTGGCAGTGTCCTCACCCTCTTGAAATGACTTTGTAGATACTGCAATACTATACAAAGTGTTCTAAAAGTCTCACATACTTTTAAGCTTTAAATGTATGCAAAAATCCTATCTATATATCTATGCACATTTTTATTCCTTCACTAGAATGTAAACTCCTTGAAGGTAGGGCAATTTTTTTTTTTTTTTGCATTTTTAGACTGTAGCATGATGCCTTGTACATGATGGATACATAAGGAATATCAAATTGAATTAGAATTAAGTAAAATATTATGCTATCTTCAAATCTATGCTGTTGATTTATTTTAAAAAAGTTGACTCAATTGCCTATTTATTCTGCCTTATGTTGGGCCTTCTGCCTGAGATTTGATCCCAGTGTGACTTGAGAGAGGAGACAGAAATTTTAGGATTGCCTGATGGAACTAGATGGTCCCCCAGGTGATGGAAAAATACAAGATACACACACATGAATATATAGAACGCAGCTTTAAGTTTTTTTCCTGTCTTTCTTCCATTGACTTCAAGAAAAGTCTCCTAAGAAATCTTTCTGATTCTAAATTGTTGCCTCAAATTATTATTATTACAGAAGTAAGTTGTTGGAGAAGCAAACTGGTATGTCTTGAAAATAAAATTATAATGCTGAACTCCTGTTACATGAGATAAAAAGCTGATGGGATGATGAGACTAGAATGATAAGACTGTTCTTTCCCTCTTCTGGCCCCTACTCTGAGTTCTAAATCAAACACATACAATTGGAGGGAAGTTATTCTTAATCTGATGTCAATGGATCCTCCTTTTCCCTCTAAATGACTGAAAATATAACACTGTCTTTTATGTAAGACTGGGGGCATTTCTGGGCTGAGGGACCTACTCTCCTAATGTCTCTAGGATTCTTAGATCTGATTAGAATTATCTATTTCCCACACATGTGGGATAGGGGTGTGAAGAGATGAATTACCCTTTTAATTATTGTTATTTATCAGACTAGATTTTTAAAAATATACATATGCATATGTACACATATATGTATATACACACATACAAAAGAAAATTTGCTTCAACATGGATCAAGAATCATGGCAACAAGAACAAAGTCTAAAATTTTAGAGGCATTATTATGTGGTAGATAAAGAGCCAGCTTTCTAGTATGGAAGAACTGAGATCAAGTCTTGTTTTAGAGAAAACCCCAAGAAGCTCTCAAATATTTTAAGTCTTAATATAAACAAGGATTAGTTTTGATGGAGGGAGTTACCTCATCAGAAAGTCCATATACCAGTGAAATCACATGCCTGGCACAAAAAAATTATAAATATATTGAAGAGAAAGAACAAGACTTAATCTTAGAGCAATCTTGTTTATTATAACGAACACAAAAATTGTATTCTTATGAAATTAGAAAAGGACATTGAGAAAACAAAGAGTTTTGAATATAAAACATGTTTCACAGTTTGAGAATGTAAAACATAGAAACTATAGGGTTGTATAACATTTTTGACATTTCCCCTCTTTAAATGTATAAAAATATTACATGATGAGGGCAATGCTTAGTAATCTTATTTTGCTTCTCCTTGTTTACCCGCTTGAAAAAAGCATACTCCATATTTAAAATTCAAATATGATTTCCACTCATAATAGCTCATCTTGTTAAGAGGGAAAATAGGAAAACAAAGAACAAAAGGCCTGCCAAAATTAAAAAAAATCAAAGCAAGGTTTTTTTTTTGGGGGGGTGGGTTGGTGTTTGTTGCCCTTTGGAAAGATACAAGTCTTTATTTGACTTTAGCTTGGGCACCATCTCGATTTATTTAGTCTCAATCAATTTGTCAACTAAACATTTGTCCATTCCACTATTTGTCCAGCATTGGTTTCTGTCTTTGTCCCTGTCTTTCTTCCATTGACTTCAAGAAAAGTCTCCTAAGAAATCTTTCTGATTCTAAATTGTTGCCTCAAATTATTATTATTACAGAAGTAAGTTGTTGGAGAAGCAAACTGGTATGTCTTGAAAATAAAATTATAATGCTGAACTCCTGTTACATGAGATAAAAAGCTGATGGGATGATGAGACTAGAATGATAAGACTGTTCTTTCCCTCTTCTGGCCCCTACTCTGAGTTCTAAATCAAACACATACAATTGGAGGGAAGTTATTTTTAATCTGATGTCAATGGATCCTCCTTTTCCCTCTAAATGACTGAAAATATAACACTGTCTTTTATGTAAGACTGGGGGCATTTCTGGGCTGAGGGACCTACTCTCCTAATGTCTCTAGGATTCTTAGATCTGATTAGAATTATCTATTTCCCACACATGTGGGATAGGGGTGTGAAGAGATGAATTACCCTTTTAATTATTGTTATTTATCAGACTAGATTTTTAAAAATACACATATGCATATGTACACATATATGTATATACACACATACAAAAGAAAATTTGCTTCAACATGGATCAAGAATCATGGCAACAAGAACAAAGTCTAAAATTTTAGAGGCATTATTATGTGGTAGATAAAGAGCCAGCTTTCTAGTATGGAAGAACTGAGATCAAGTCTTGTTTTAGAGAAAACCCCAAGAAGCTCTCAAATATTTTAAGTCTTAATATAAACAAGGATTAGTTTTGATGGAGGGAGTTACCTCATCAGAAAGTCCATATACCAGTGAAATCACATGCCTGGCACAAAAAAATTATAAATATATTGAAGAGAAAGAACAAGACTTAATCTTAGAGAAATCTTGTTTATTATAACGAACACAAAAATTGTATTCTTATGAAATTAGAAAAGGACATTGAGAAAACAAAGAGTTTTGAATATAAAACATGTTTCACAGTTTGAGAATGTAAAACATAGAAACTATAGGGTTGTATAACATTTTTGACATTTCCCCTCTTTAAATGTATAAAAATATTACATGATGAGGGCAATGCTTAGTAATCTTATTTTGCTTCTCCTTGTTTACCCGCTTGAAAAAAGCATACTCCATATTTAAAATTCAAATATGATTTCCACTCATAATAGCTCATCTTGTTAAGAGGGAAAATAGGAAAACAAAGAACAAAAGGCCTGCCAAAATTAAAAAAAATCAAAGCAAGGTTTTTTTTTTGGGGGGGTGGGTTGGTGTTTGTTGCCCTTTGGAAAGATACAAGTCTTTATTTGACTTTAGCTTGGGCACCATCTCGATTTATTTAGTCTCAATCAATTTGTCAACTAAACATTTGTCCATTCCACTATTTGTCCAGCATTGGTTTCTGTCTTTGTCCCTTTCTTTCTTTCCTTTTGGATAGAGAGTTGATGCCTTATCCACAACATGATTCCATATCTGTCTGACTTATGTATTCCCTTCTCAAATTTTGGAGTTGATTGACTCATGACTACATTTTGCTAAAATGCAAATTATTTTATACTTATTACTATATAAAAATAAATTTTGTATTGAATTTGCTTTTTGAAAAATGATAATTTTTCTTTCATTTTTTATTTACCAGTTGATGTATTTGTCTACCAAACTAATAAGCTGAAGTTCAAAATTATAACTTTGATTTTGGAATATCACAACATGACTTTAAAAATTTTTTTTTAAATTTGGATTTTCTGTTGACAATTTAAAAGCATTTTTAGATATAATAATAATAATGGTACACAATGCTTTTATTCCAAGATTCTCAGGATGATTTTTGTTTATTTGGAATAATTGTATTATTGTGAATATTGATGATGTCTTTTGTTAGCTATATTAAATAATTGCCTTAATTGACAAAAGTAACTTTTAAAGGATAAACTTCCATAGATCTGAAAAATAAATATAGTGTTTGAACTAGAAAGATCTTTGTTGATTATTAGTCCAATCCCCCTCATCTCATACTACAGTTTTTTTGCATTGTAAAAATTTGCAACTTTGCATTGTTGGATCAGAATCCAAGGTATTATAGATATTAGATATTAGATAGATATTAGATATTAGGTAGCTACAGTAGAAAGCTCACTAACTTGGGGGCATGGAATCCTTAGACTCTTATCTCTTTTTCCACTTGACGCCACCTTAATAGCAGAAGGAACATGGGCAAATAGACAGAGACAAACATTTCTTTTCACTTTTCAAAGTGTGAAATGAATAAAATGCCTCCAAATTCTACATTGGGGAAGATAATCTTGGATTCTTAAAATTTGTCCTTGAATTCACATCTTTTTTGATACAGAATGTATTAACTCTTTTAGGGCAAAGAATGATTTTTGCCTTGCCTTTATATCCCTAGTACTTGGATTAGTACATTAGACATAGTAGGTACTTTTTGAAGTGGATGAGTACCTTAAAATCTCCCCTACTTATATGTTTTGAGATTCATTGGGACCTTTTCCATCCTTTCTTCCTATTATTTCCCTCATAGCTTTCCTTCCTTTTATCTTCTCTCTCCTCACTGTTCACTGAGAAGTATATTTATTTGGTAATCTTCCACCCTTATATTTCTTTGACTTTCATTTCTAGAAGGAATTTTACAGCAAAGGCAGTTAATCTTTCCTTCATTCAGTATTTATTAAGTTCACACTTAGTTCAGGGAGCTGTAAAACTTTCCTGATTGATCCTCTTCTTCATGGCCATGCCCATTATTTCTCTGATTCTACCCAATTTTCTTGGGTTATAGTTTCCACTAACTTTAAAGCTGTTAGGCTTGCTTGAATATGTGGAAAATGTGCACAGCCTCTTTTCTCCTTAGGAAATTGATGCACATGAACTCTGGACATTGTAAAAAAGAAATTGTTTCCCTTTTCTTAATTATAGGAAGTGTTTCCATCCTTGACTGAGCCATGTTACATTAGGCAATGCTCTGTTGTTCTGTAAATCTCCCTTGTTATTTACCAATTGTAATCTGTCATAGAGCAGTTTGTTTTCTATCCAGAAGATGTATCTGGTCCATTGGAACTCTGGTGCTTTGATGCCAGTGGGCTGATTTGAACTTATTATTGGTGACCTTGGGCTGCCATTTGATGTTAACTGGGGTTTGCAAATATCACTGTCATTAAATAACATAACATTTGAAAAGAAGCCAATTTCAAACATAACTGGTTAAAGACTTTTTCTAGACACAAAAGAGAAAGGAGGAAAATTAAATTGAGTGATGAGGCTAAAATGGTCAAGTCACAAATAAACATAATTTTCTGATGTGAGTTAGGACAGGAAAATAATCTTGCAAAAAAGACAAAATGTTTTCTTGTTCCGAGAAAAAAAAAACCCAAAACAAAACAACTCTGTATAAAAGAAGGTCAACAAGATACTTGGCTTGCTTCATGGTGTGTGAATAATACATGTAGTGGAAGCTGAGAAACAATTCTATTAAGTTTTATTTTTCCTTATAAAATATTTTCACTAGAGGCTTATTTATATGTATACAAAGCTGTAAATTTCTCAAGAAAAGTCCCATTTTTCCTTTTTTTTTTTCTTCAGAAACTGAACCTAGAAAGGTTGATTAATCTAGAAACTTTTGGGTACTCTAGCCACAGAGATGTAGACTGGAGATCAGCTATGCTAATCTTTCCTTATTTGGTCTTTCCAAATTGTCAGCTTTAGTTAAAGGGAATATTTATACTACTTATTTCTATGTGCTGGATTAGTCCATAGTTTGTACTTCAAGAACAGTAATGTTAATAGCAACTCTGCTCTTTTAAGGCAGTGCTTTAAAATATACATATTTTTTTAATAGCAAGATGATGCAATATATACTTATTCCTCTTGTCAGGGTGGTTCAGTGCCTGAGTTTTAATGCAGAATGACATCACTGCACAGAAATAAATTTTATTGAAATAAATGTGGTGTTTTATAGACTAAGTAGCCTTTGATTTCTTCTTCTTTTTTTTTTAAATCTGTCACTCCCACTATCTTCTACTACTAAGTAAATTAGAAAAACAAACAAACCAGAAAATAAAGTCCTCGATATATAGTGGCAAAACAAATTCTCACATTGACCATGTCTGCAAATGTGTCTCTTTATTTTATCACTTCTCTTTCAGGAGGTGAGATGAGTGTTTTTATCTTCATTCAGTTGGACTTGTGGCTTATGAGTCCTAAATAATTTTTTCTCTATAATTTTATCATTATATAAAAGTTTCTTTTACTTCTCACTTCACTCGACATCAGTTCATAAAAATCTTCCCAATTTCCTTTGAAGCTATGCATTTCTAAAGGGACAAATATTCCCTTACATTTACATAATACAAATAGTTTAGCTGTTCCCCAGTAGTAGGATACCCTCTTGGTTTCCAGATTTTGGCTACCATGAGAAAAACTACTGTAAACATATTTTGTACATATAGGTTCTTTTCCTCTTTGGATATATAAGCAAAGGATGCATACAGCTTGGGGGGGAGACAGTTCAAATTATCTTCTAGAATGGCTAGATCAACACCTCCATCACCAGCATTTTAGGGTACCATTTTGCCTAGCCCTGCTTTTTTGTACTTTGTATTGCCTGTAAGCTGGAACAGTCAGTTGAAAATATTGCATAATTTTAAAATATCTCTGCTGAGTAGATTGGTTACATGAGTGTGAATTTATTCCAAAGCTAGGGCTTCTAGGACGTCATAGCCTGATATATAATACCACTATGGAGTAGAAGAATTTTCAAGCCAAAATGAAGAAATTTGATTATGAATACTATTCTTTCCCTTCTTCTTCTCCTCTCCCACTACTACAAAGCCATGTAGGCTGATTAGTACTTCTCAAAGCCCTTTCAGAGACCTCCATGAGATCAAAACTATTTTCATAATAATATTAAAATGTTTTAATTTTGAATATAATAAATGTTGAAGATGTCATCCACATAAACAAAGCTCTTTGGAGAGTCCATGACAAATTTTTTCAATATTATTTTATTTTTTCAAATACATACAGTTTTCAACATTCATTTTTATAAGACTTTATATTCTAAATTTTTCTCCCTTCCTTCATTCCCTCCCCTCTTGAGGAGCGCAATCTGATATAGATTAAATATGTGCAAATCTTTTAGACATTTCTATATTTGTCATATTGTACAAGAAAAATAAGACCAAAAGGGAGAAAAAAACCCAAGAGAAAACAAACAAAAATGGTGAAAATACTATGCTTTGATCCACATTCAGTCTCTAGAGTTCTGTTTCTGGATGTAATTGGCATTTTCCATCCCAAATCTATTGCAATTGTCTTGAATCACTTCAATTTTGAAAAGATCCAAGTCTATCATAGTTACCCATTTCATAATTTTGTTGTTACCATCTACAATGTTCTCTTGGTTCTGCTCACTTCACTCAGCATCAGTTCATGTAGGATTTCCAGGTTTTCTGAAATCAACATGCTCATTATTTCTTACACAACAATAATATTCCACTATTTTCATATGCCATAGCATATTCAGTCATTCCCCAGCAGATGGGTATACACTCAATTTATAATTCCTTGTCACTACAAAAATATCTCTTACAAACCTTTTTGTTCATATAGATCTTTTTCCCTTTTTAATTATTTCTTTGGATACAGACTTAGTAGTGAGACTATTGGATCAAGGGATATGCAATTTTATATCCTGTGGGAAATATTCCAAATTGTTCTTCAGAATGATTAGATGACTTCACAACTATACTGAAAATATGTTAGTGTTCAAATTTTCCCAAACTCCCTCCAACATTTATCATTATCTTTTCTTGTCATCCCAGCCAATCTAAGAGATATGAGGTGGTATCTCAGATTTTGTCTTAATTTTCATTTCTCTAATCAATAATGATTTAGAACATTTTTTAATATGATTAAAAATGAGTCTACAATAATTTTAAGAACTTGAAGGAGTGTAAAGACACACAACTTTGAGAATCACTACACTCAGCAAATATCTCAAAAGACTACCAAAATAATTTTATTTTTGTTTGGTATTATCACACATATCTGAGACACTAGCTGTAAGTGAATAAGCATTTTAATCAGCTAGTTTTCACATAGTATATTAAGGTATTCCTGTTTGGCTATTGGCTTGGCTGCATCTAGACTGATGACTGTTACTTCATGTAGCCCTGAAAATAGATTTTTCTACTGAAATCAAGGTGTCCCTGAATGCTTGAAAGCTATACTAGAAAAATGAAAAATGTGGCAGTTCCTACCTAGTTGGAAAGGCTTCAAGTATGATCCCTTGTTGGACTGTGTATCTCTCAATCAAGAAACAACATAACTAAAAAATCTATAGAGGCTCATCATCAGAAAATTGGTCTCCAAGTAATTTTTTTTTTGTGGTGGGGGGCACAATGATTCATGAAACATCCTAAGATATGGAGAGATTGCGATTTACATTGGTTAAGTTAAGGGAACACTTGTACAAAAGAAAGGAAAGATCTTTGGATGCATTGAGGTAATTTAATATTCTATAAATTTTTGTATTTTTTTATCTGATATAATTAATTATACTCTATTTTTCTGGAACTTATTCTTGGTTATAAACCTAAATCTTTTGCCTTCCAGAATTTCATATTCCAAACCCTCTTTTTCTTTACAGTGGTTACTGCAAAATCTTGTGTGATCCTAATTGTAATATCACAGTACTAGAATTGTTTCTGCATGCTTTAAATCTTTTCTCCTTGACCTGGGATTCTCGATTTGGGCTGCAATGTTCCTAGGAGTTTTCATATTGGGGTTTCTTTCAAGAAATGACTAATGGTTGATTCTTTCAATTTCTACTTTGTTTTTTGGTTCTAAGATATCTAGGTAAGTTTTTAAAAAATAATTACTTGAAATATGACATTCAGGCTCTTCGCCTCTCCATCTTTCTTTCTCTTTTATTCATAGCTTTTGATGATTCTTAAATTATCTCTCCTATATCTATTTTTTAGGTTAGTTGTTTTCTCTACCAGAGATAAATTTTCTTCTAATTTTCACCACTTTGACTATTTTATTGTTATTATTATTTGATATTTTGTAGAGTCACTTTAAAATTTTGTAACTCATTCACCAAGCTATTAATTCTCTTTTAATGACTTTCTGGTATAACTCTCATTTCTTTCCTCATTTTCTCCTTTACTGTTCTTTGATTTTTGAAGTTTCTCTTTTTTATCCTTTTAATCTCTCTTTTTACCTATTCTAGGAATTCTTGTTGGACTTGTCAGAATTCTTTTCATTGAGAGTTTGCTTGTAGATATTTTAAAGTCATTCTCTTCTGTATTTGTGTCTTGAGATTCCCTGCCACTGTACTAGTTGTTTATTTATATTGTTTATATTTTTATGTATTTATATTGTTTATATTATTTATTTATTTATTTATTCTTCCCACCTGTTTCTTGGCTTTGAACTTCTTTTAGAGTTAGGTACTGCCTACTTCTAGGGAGATGTCTGGCCTGAATTTTTATCCTGATACTGCTTTCACAGCTCAGTCTGGGGGCTTGCCAACTTTTGGTGCTTTTACAGTGGTATGATCTGGGGGGAGGTCTAATCATTGCCCTCTTGGTCTGAGATTTTCAAGTTCCTGACTCAGGTTTGGGTCTGTTGGTTTGTGTGTGGTTGAGTTTCAGTAGACTCTTATTGGTCTCAATCATTGTTAACCTGCTGAGAGGTTCTGCATGTTCAGAGAAACTGAACTGCTAGTTCACCTTTGGTTTATCTTGCTTTATTCCACCGCACGTTTATGTCCTAATCTAAAGAATTCTCTTGTTCTCAGAGCAACACAACCAAGTTTCTACAATTTGTTTTGTGTTCAGTCCTATCTAGGGCTTCATGCTCAGTTGAAGTAGCTCCTCTCTGCCCTGGACCTGTGATCCAGAACTGTGGAAATGGCACCTGCTGGGATCTCTTTCAGTGCTTCCTACCTTGGTGCTCTATTGGTCTGCTTGCAACTGCTGCCAAGGCCATCACGATGTACTGGCCATTCCTTATCGCAGTGCCTAAAGATCTTTTTGTCACCTAAAGTTGCTTTGGCCTGAAAAAAAATGACTCATTTGAGACTTTTTTCCTTGCCTTGTCTGATGAAAATCCTGTCTAGTGTCTTTTCTAACTTGTTTTGGAGGAGGTGTGCTAAGAAAAATGGGCAAAAATGTTTCTTCTTACTCCACTATCTTGACTCAGCTTCCTGTATTTTTTAAAAACAACTATATTCCCTTTTTTTTCTTACTCCCTTTATTCCTAAGAAAATCCATAGGAAGCCAGTAAGTAGGAAAGAAGGGGGAATCAGTGTTCTTTATTTATCTCCTATAATAAGTTTTCCCCATGTAGAGGATTAAATTATTTGTTATACCAAGAGTCCATCTTGGATCTGATTATAGGGATTAGTTCTTGCACATACTAGGATCACATTATTATTTTGGGCAGTTAGGTGGTACAGTGATTTGAGTTCCCAGGCAGGAAGATTAATCTTTTGTGAGTTCAAACCCAAACTTACTAGCTATATGATCCTGGGTTAATCACTTAATTTTGTTTGCCTCAGTTTCCTCATCAGAGCAAAGTGAAATAGAATAGAAAATGGTGAAAAACTCCAGTATCTTTATCAAGAAATCTCCAAATGTGGTCAAAAAGAATCAGGCATTATAGAAAAATGATTGAATAGCAACAACAACAATAACAACAAATATTATTTTGTTTTAGTAATACTGTGGCCCATGACATGGATCTATTTTACATAGCTATCAAGACTGGATTTCATCCCTAATTGGATCCTTATAAGAAGATCAGATGTGAAGTGGCCTCCAAAGTAGGTTTAGTGACTTTGAAATACAGATCATTAAAGACTGAGGGCATGGAAAGACTCATTGGATGTTAGAATTGGAAAAAGATCTTGGAAATCATTCCCACTAATCCCATTTTACCAGTTTCTTAGATTATATAGTTTGCTTCATATCTGTGAGGTAGAAATAAAATTCAAAATCAATCAAGAATTTATTAGAAACCTACCAAGTGCTAAGCACTGTCCTGGGAATGCAAAAACAAAACTGAAATAATTCCTGACCTCAAGAACATGCATTTTAGTGGGGAAGAGAACACATAGATTATCTATCACTATCTCTATAGATAGATAGGTCAGGGTGCACTAAGAGAGGAGAAAATCGGGAAAGACTTCATGCAAAAGGTAGCAAACAAGCTGAATTTTGAAAGAAACCGAGGACAGACAATGTAAAGACAATAGAAAAATTGGCTTGCTCATTTTCAGTTCAAGATGTGAAGTCACTTTTAAGATAAAATTTAGTAGGATTGCTGTGTGACTTTAGGCAAATCACTCAATCTCACTGGTTCTCAGGTACCTCACTTGAGAAATATGGGTGTTAGAGTCTATATTCTTCAAAGTCCCCTTCAACTCAACAGTTCAGGAGTCTTTAGCAAATCTACATTCCAAATATAGATTATAGAAAGAGTAACTAACTCATAGTAGTAATCTGGACATCTGATAGTGAAGGTTTTAACTGAAACATTGCTATAGAACAGTGGTTCTCAAAGTATGGTCTAGAGAATCTTGGGGATCTCTGAAACCCTTTTAGAAGGTCTACAAATTCAAAAATAGTTTTTATTTCCAATATGGTAAATGTCTATAAATATAACCCAGATAAATAAAAACACTTTGGAGAGATCCTCAATAATTTTTAATAGGATAAAGATACTGAAAACAAAAGTTTGAGAACTGTTACGTAGAATATGGGAGGAAGGTTTAAACCATCAGTAATTTCAATTAATCAAATGGCAGAATTTGGTGAACTTGAATAGTGAGGGAAAAAAAGATGTGTTTTTCCTCTATTCACTATAATCCCATGTCTTATTTCATAGATGCAAAGGAAAGGCTGGATGGGACCTAACAAGAATACTACTATAACCTCCATATTTTAAAGAGGAAAAATTGACATCCACAAAGGTTATGATTACTTTTATGTTCTGAGGCAGAACATAGTACCTGTGGAGAGAATTTTCTTCTAACTTTTAAAGACTCTTCTCTATAGGGCAAAATTCTCTTAAGATGACTTTCAAACTACATAAACACATAGGAATGTTTAGATAAAGGCTTAAAATTGAATATCACTTAGAAAAAAAAATTTTACCTGAGAATTTAAGAAATGTTTTGTTATAGTGGGAATAATTGCAGTTACATGTTAAATATTTTATTAGTTTCTTTTAATTTCTTTATTTCTTTTTTTATTAAAGCTTTTTATTTTCAAAACATATGCATGGATAATTTTCAACATTCACCCTCATAAAACCTTGTGTTCCAAATTTTTTCCTCTCTTCTGTCCAACCTCTCTCCTAGATGGCAAATAATCCAATATATGTTAAACATATGCAATTCTTCTATACATATTTCCACAATTATCATGCTTCATAAGAAAAATCAGATCAAAAAGGAAAAAGAATGAGAACGAAAACACATTGCAAGTAACAACAAAAAGAGTGAAAATACTATGTTGTGAGCCATACTCAGTACCACAGTTCTTTCTCTGGATGTTAGATGACTCTTTTCATCATAAGACCTTTGGACTTGGCCTGAATCATCTCATTGTTTAAAAAAGCCTCGTTCATTAGAATTGATCATTGTATAATCTTGCTGTTGCCGTGTACAATGACTCCTGGTTCTGCTCATTTCACTCAACATCAGTTCATGTAAGCCTCTGTAGGCCTTTCTGAAATCATCCTGCTGATCGTTTCTTATAGAACAATAATATTCCATAACATTCATACATAATTTATTTAGCTATTCTCCAACTGATAGATATCCACTCAGTTTTCAATTTCTTGCTAGTACAAAAAATGCTGCCATAAACATTTTTGCACATGTGGGTCCCTTTCTCTCCTTTAAGATCTCTTTGGGAATCAAGCCCATTAGAAACACTGCTGGATCAAAGGATATGCACAGTTTGATAACCCTTTGGACATAATTCCAAATTGCTCTCCAGAAGGGTTGAATTAGTTCACAACTCCACCAACAATGTATTAGTGTCCCAGTTTTTCCATATCTCCTCCAACATTCATCATTATCTTTTCTTGTCATCTTAATCTGAGAGTTGTGTAGTGGTACCTCAGAGCTGTCTTAATTTGCATTTCTCTGACAAATAGTGATTTAGAGAACCTTTTCATATGACTAGAAATGGTTTTAATTTCTACATTTGAAAATTATCTGTTCATATCCTTTGACTATCAGTTAGAGAATGGCTTGGATGTTCAATTGTTTGATCATAAACAATACTGGTTTTTTAGTCTGATTCACAAAATTATCATAGAGGACTTTCAAAGGTCCTGTAAAGCTTTTCCAGATAAGGTAATAGTCACATTGTATTTCATTGTTCTTTTACTGGTTGGATTCCAGTCTTGTGTGTGCATTGAAGAGGAATAGAGTAAGTGCATATGTATGATGAATGTTCCAGGAATGAATTGTCTTGATTAGGTGATCATTATAAATTCCGAATAGTTGTCCATCTGTCTGTATCTTTGACTGTCTTTTTCTGTCTTTGTTTGTTTCTCTCTCTGTGTCTCTTGAATCCCTCCCTCCTTCTCATCTTTCTTCCTCCTTCTTTTCCCCTCTGTCTCTGTCTCTCTCTCTGTGTTCTGTCTCTGTCTTTCATATGCATGTACACTGCCCTGCCCCCAACAGCTCCTGATGTAATGCTCCAAATGTTGAAGTTAGAGTTAGAAAAATTCAAGTTAGAATTTTATTACTGACATTTAACTAGTTCTGTCACTCTGAGCAGCAGTTAACCATTTGGTGCTTGAGACAACACACAGGATACTGATACTGATAGAATATTATATATTTAAGGTTTTTCATAGTTTTCATAATTATATTTTTTGATCCTCATGACAATTCTGTAAAATAAGTGCTTTTTTTGTTCCCATTTTACAGATGGGAAAATTGAGATAGAAATGTTTGAAGCTGGGAAAGATCTTAAACATATTAGGATCATAGATGTAGAACTGAAGGTGGCTTAGGAGACATCTAGTCCAACCCCAGATTTTATAGATGAAGAAAATCACTGTGAAGTGATTTGTTGAAGGCCACTCAGCAGTAAACATCATAGGTGAGATTAAAACTCAGGTCATCCTGGCTAGCTTTCCCGTGCAGCAGTGTATCATCATAGCAGGTTGACTCTCATAGGTTGATTTGATTGGTAGATGGAATTCTCTCACTGGGAAATCCCCAGACTGACAAAGTCATGGGTCCTTTGGGTATTCAGGTAAACATCTAAAATCCGTATTGATGAATACACTTGGGCATTAGATTTTCTTTATATTTTCTATAGTGCCTACTATGTGCCAGGCACTGTGCTTAGTTCCCTTTTCAAATATTACCTTATTTGATCCTCACAACAACCCTGCAAGGTAGGTGCTCTTGTAATCTCCAATTTCCAATTGAGGAAAGAAAAGCTGTGACCTTTCCAGGGTCACACAGGCAGTAAGATTTTAATTTGGATCTTTCTGACTCCAGGTACAACATCAGCTGCCTGAAGGTATTTCAGGATCCTTGCAGTGTTTCAGGGACATCATTATGAACTTGAACTTCAATTCTCATTGTGCTGTTATTTTGAAAAAGGTTTTGTATTTTGATGGAAAATGATTACCCAGTGTTCTATGCTCATGAGGGTGATTTCAAATTCTAGATCAAAGGGAAGTTTACAATAAAGGAAGATCCTGTTTTCTTGCCCTGACCCCAAGTCTTCAGGCAATGTATCTATAGTGGAATTAGGTGATGGAGTGGGGAACTTACAATTAGGTATGATATACTTGGCCACCATTAAGGAATGCTGTCAGACCAAGTAGAGACAAAGAGACCACTCAGACTTGGATAAGATCCTGAAGGAATCTTTAGTGCCCCATATGTAATTATCAAAATGCAAATGGGAGTGTAACAACAGTGTTCCAACATAAGGAGAGCTTGGTCAGCTGTGTATACACTTAAATCATAATTTTTAATGTCAGTCTTTGGTACGTTATGAAAATACCTTGGAATGAATTAGGGAAGAACAACAAGGGAGTAAAAGTTCAATTACTGGTGATTTAAAAAAAAAAAACCATTTATAACACACAGCTTTCTTTGGTTTGGTGCTGTGCACAGCGACAGTCTGTTTCAGCAAATTTTCTAGAGAAAGATTCTCGTGGTGATAAATGCTGTTTTGCAAGTAATTCAATTCTGACAGCATGACTCCTGGAGGTTTTAAGTACCATGCTTGTCTGACCTGATGTATAGAAAAGATTCATAGTTCAATAGGGAGCTAAAAGTGTGCAAGTCTGAACTTGGGCTTTCTGTATTTGCTGTGGCATTAAGGTTAGCATTGTGTTAATCTTTATGTTCAAAGGACTTAACATAAGGACATAAAATTAAGGCAATATTTGTATTGATGAAATCAATGAAAGCTTAAGCCCTATGCTATCTGAAATTGATTTTTTTCTAAATTATTCTACAGCTTCTTAATGTTTTTCTTTAATGTGGGCCTAGTGGTGTTTTGGAATATTAATGACTATTGGCGAAATGAAAGGAGGATAAAAACATTGTCTAGTTACCTTTTGTATCATCTGTTTCACTGCTCAATTCCTTTTTACTTTGTAACTCTGGAAGGAGTTGCTTTAGGTTACCATTATTGTTTATTTATTTTTTAAAATGTCATTAGGTGACAAGAAAATAGAGGAACTTCTAGTCATTGACTACAAAGTAATACTGTTCCCATGTAAACATTCCTGGAAGTTTATACACCATGTCAAATCTCATTGCTCCCTTTTTATGTAGGTCTTTTTTGACCCATTAATGATCTACTTTTTGAAAAATTCCTCACTCTTTTCCTTTAGGAAAACAATAGACAAATGAACTTTTGGGAAAGAGATTGTGAATTTAAACCTGGATTTTGTCAAATTGGAAATTAGAAGTGATCCAAGTATAGCAGTAATTTATTTACACCATAGATTTGCTCTTGAAAAAGTTATATGTGTAAATCAAATTCTTATAAATTAAGATGTATTTTAAGTTCTCTAGATTGCCATTTCAAAGTTCCTTTCAGGGACCCATTTGATAACATGAAGAACTTATTATTATTTTTTAAATTATAAAAGTCATCCACTACAAGGTTAATTCTGTGTTAATTGGGAAACCTTTTAGGATTTTTTTTTTCATATAGGATTTTCCTTTGGAACCCTGGACTTAAAGTTTATTTGCATAACACTTTCTTCACTTACACTACTCTAGTACATTGAGCTAGAGAAAGGTACATGATTGAGTTGTTTATGTTTTTAGATGCTAGTTTCTTCCTTGATTCTTTATCTCTTTAGGACCTGAAGGGTCTGGAGCCTCATGTTTTCTTTCTTGTTTCTCGAAGCCAGAAGACCAGTGTTGTCCTTCTCTTCTTAGTTCTTACAAACATTGCTCCTTGTGAGCCTAGAACATTGGGTAATTATTTTCCATCAATGAGGAGTCTTATGCAAATGAACAGGGAACATCTTGTATTTAGAAATGCTATAAAGTTACTTTAAAATTTTACAGAAACTTCGTTTTCCATCAATACTTACAGTTAATAGTTATTTTACATCCTCAGAGCTTTATATGTAGTTGAGTACATAGTGACTTCTTAGTAAATGCTTTTTGATTAAGTGATTTCATGGCAGTGATTAGGCTAATTTTTTTTTTTTTTTTAGAAAATATTGATATTGGGAATATCTTATTAGCTTTCCTGAGGGACTTCCCAGAATTTCTGGGGCCATAGGCCCTCTGAAAGCTTCTCTGACCTCATGGTAGAGGTGGGAAATTATTTCTTGGTCTGGGAGACTTGAATTGAATCTCACTGGGCAACTGAGCTTGTTTACTTTGGAAAATTTTAAAGGAAGGTTCAGGTTGATCAGCATGCCTGCCATCACATTATTGGAACCAGTAAGCCCTCTCAAAGCCAATTTCATAGGCTTATATACTATTAGCCTACTGAATTCTAAGTGAGAAGAAAAAAAATGAGACAATCAGTATCAGATATAGCGGAAGGAGAGAATACCATTGAATGATTATTATAGTCCAATAGTGACATGGTCAGCCTTTGACCTGTGGTCTATTTAAATTCAGCTACAGTGACTATTTCCTATTTTGTTTATTTATTGTGTTTTGATCAATTGTGAATGACTAAGCTGTTCTCAGCAAAACAATGATCTAAGTAAGACAATTCTAAGGCATTTATGATGAAAAATGCTATTCATCTTCAGAGAAAAAGCTGATAATCTGACTGCAGATTGAAGTATACTTAAAAAAAACTTTATTTTTCTTGCTTTTTTTTTTTTTTGCTCTGTTTTCTTTCACAACATGACTAATTTCACTAATGGAAATATGTTTTGCAAGACTGCACATGTATAACCTTTGTCAAATTGCTTACTTTCTCAGTGAGGGAGGAGGGGGAGTAAGGGTGAGAATTTAGAACTAAAAATTCTAAATAAACTAATATTATTTTTACCCATAATTTGGGAAAAATAAAATATTGAATAAAGATATTTATTATTTATTATGGGCTTTTCCTCCCTGATTTCCTCATTTTAGTGCCTCTTTCCAAAATAAATTTGTATTTACTTTGTATCCATTTTGCATGTATATGTATATGTATATCTATGTAGAAATAGCTATAGTATTCCAACAAAATCTCAATGTAGTTCTAAGCTATTAAAGCTGCTTTAAGACTTTTGAGAAATCCTTTAAGTGTTGTTTCCTTTCAGTAGCTCCTAGTTATTATGCAAAGATTTTTCTTTTTTTTTATTTATTAAAATTTTCAGTGATGAGCACAATTCTTGGTACATAATAGGTAATGGACCCATTTTTGTTTGTCTTTTTTTTTGGAAGAAGACCAACAATTTTGTCTTGATTTACACTTTGCCATTAACTATGAATTGTATAAAAGTGAGACAAAGCTGAGCAAAGTCATTAGCTTTACTCTCCCTTCCACAGTGATCAAAGTCCAGTGGCAAGACATCTAGTTTTCTTAGAATTTCTGCTGCTATGAGTATTGTTTCTGACTGACAGTTTTTGGTCTCAAAAATTTCTGAAGGAGTGTGATTGTGTGATGAAATCTTCCTAGTTTCTTCTGGGGTACACTGAGAGTAGAAAGTCTCAAGTTTGATTCAGAATTTCTGAGGCTCTTGGATTTGTCAAGAAGGATTTTTAAAAATACCCTACTGAATGAGGGGAATTGTCAGGAAAAAATTCATGAACTCAATCCACTTTCAAGTTTTATCTTCAGTGAATAGCACAGTTCTTGATACATAGATAGTTAATATGAGATGCTATTATAGTGGGCTAAACTCCCCAAGGGAGCTAGCAACTTACAAGGGGCAATGCTGGACCTTTTGTGGAAAAGAACCCAGAGCAAGGTGGGCTAACTAGATGCTAATTGTGTGTGTCAGTATAAGACAGCTTCAGGATTTGACTTCTATAGCTTAACCTTCAGATTATATAAGATAGCTATGGGCACCAGGAGAGAATAACTCTCTCTGTACAAGATAATTCTACAGGGTCAATTTGTTCTTCATTGAGGCTCACTTAGATACTGGGTTGCTAACAAAGATGTGATCTTTTGCTGTAGTCCATTTACCCCATCAGTAATCTCCTTTCTCTATGGTTGCCAAGGAAATCCATTTTACTGCTTCTTATTTGAACATGAAATTGAGTATAAATTCTACCTCTTCTGGAAGAACCCAATTTCTAGGATAAAGTAGGACTCTCAAACCTGTGTATCTTGATGGAAGAAGCTGGGAAAAGTCTTGTGACCTGAGTCTATTAAGGGTTCTGCTGACTGAAGTACTTAGTCCTGCAAAAATCCTAAGACACTGCTGTTCTATATTTGATGAGAAGTGGCAACCCTGAGAACACTCTGTTTTTGTATACTACTCTCATCTCTGCTGTGGTTGATATGGCAATCCACCTTGCCATCGTTTTCCATTTTTCTTATTTGTACACAGAATCATTTGCTTTTTTGTTCTTGGTGAAAATTGGACTAGTTTGTTTTTTCATGGTAGCAGAGATCAAGTCAGATTGACCAGCTTTGTAAAAATGGTAGGTAAGCATAAGGCATTCAAATTTATTCCATTTGTTTAGATTTGAAGGGATTTCAAATGAAATGTTACAGTGAAATGTTACAAACAATACAGTTTGTTATTTTTGAATGAGATGGTTTGTTGAAGCATTATTCCCCTCAAATTCAGCAGTGTTGTCTTAGGATCATTTCAACACTTAATCATCCACAATGTTCATTTATTGCCTCTTGCATTACAAATCTTAACCCTTTAACTATTTAATACCATCTCTCTTTTCTTCTCATTTGCCTCAAGGAAGACAAGTATATATGATTTGTTAGAATAAAGAGTTGACACGTTTGCAAGGAAATTCTAATATCTTTTTAAAAAATAAGTTGCATATTAATAACCTTGTTTAATGTCATCCTTAACGGTATCCAATGATAGAAGACTCAAGTAATATCTTGTAAATGCTCAGTTGGACACTAATTTGCATGTGTTGTATTCAGAGACTTAACTTGAATCAATCTGGTTTTTAAAAATAATTTTCTAGATGTTTGCTTCTATCTCTCTTTTTTAAAAAAATCATAGTTATGAGTCTTTGTACCTTTACAATTAGTATAAAAGTGCTTTTGAATTAGTTAATTCTTAGTTTCTGTGGGAGGCCTGATAGGCAGCATTTTCTTGATTTTTGCATGTGGACAACTTAAGTACAGACATTGATTATGTGATCAGTCTAGCATCACAAAGCAGCAAGAGTAAATCAATAAACTTTCGAGTGAAATTTTCTATTGCTGAGTAGATTTCATGTGAGTTGTCTTTTCTCAGGAACAACTTGTACAATAAGTCGTACCTAAGGCATTTTATTATACAACCTCTTAGTTACCATAAGGTTTATGCAACTTTATATAGGTTAAGGCATTTTATTTGCTATGTCAGTGTATATGGAATGAAAGATAGGATAGAACAAGCAGAGTTTAAGCTAAGAATTTATAAATAAATAATATCTTTAACTATTTATTTTCCTTTAAATATATTTTATCTGCAAAAATAGCCACAAATCCCAAGCACCAATGCAAACTTTATTATTATTGCCTTATTCCATAAGAGAAAATCTTTTAGTTCTTAATTCAGAGTCTCTACATTCTATACACACAAAATTGGTGAAGAAGAGGGTTGTTAAAGGTCAAACATACAGAAAATGGTGAAGAATTACCGGCAGTCAGTTGAATAATAATCACCGAGGACTTTAGAGAAGTACCTTTAAAATAAGATGCACTAATTAAAAATAATAAACAGTATTTGGGGGCCATTTAGTGCAGGGACAAAAGTCCCTTGTTACCTCATTAGTTTTGAAGACTTTATTGCATTATAACAGTCTTAAGAGCTGATGTTTATAAAGATGATTCTGAGTCATGAAGAAAAGCTTGTATTTCTCAAATAAAACTGAGCTTTATTTTGATGAGGTGCAAATGATGAGGCTAGTGGTAGTGAAGAGGTGTGAGAATTGGGGTGGGGAATGCCCTCTGGTCAGGGCAGGTCCAATGAGAAAGACTTTGCAAACCTGAAAAACTGTACGGCAAAAGGGGATTTTATTGGCACTGAGAAGCCAGCTTTGCTAGGAAGACAGACTTCATAGAGGTAAGGGACTGTTAGAGAGATGGCAAAGGTTAACACTGAGAAGAGAATATCTTCACAGTGGGCAAAAGTCCTGGCAGGCAGCTTTGCCAAGAAGAGAGCTTCCTTAGCAAACATAATCCTGTTTCAGACTTCTGAAAGATTCGAGGTTCAGAGTTGTGTTTTATTAGCAGTCTGAAACTTGGGCTTCTATTCAAAACTGAAAAAAATTCCTTCAACGTTGTTAGTGCTCAAGGCTTAGATCGCTAATTGAATAAAATCACTTAATTGGGAGTTTGAAGGCTTTTCCCAGAGTCTGGGAACTCCCTAAAGGGGATCCAGGCCATCCCCAAAAGATCTCAGTTTCAATGCAGGGTGGTTTGACCAAGATCTCTGATTGAATGAAATCACTTAACTTGGGAAGAGCTTGTCTGGGAAGGATATGCTTTTCCCAGGGTTTGGGAGCTTCCCAGAAGGGGATCCAGGACCCCCAAAAGATCTCAGTTTACTTCAATTTCACCTGATGTCATTAATTGCTTTCACAAAAATATAGGATTAGGCAAAGTATCACTGTAAGTCTATTTGGTTCCTTGTTGCCATGTTTTATAAATGTGAGATGTGCAGCCAAAATTCAGAGTAAAACAAAACAAAACAAAACCCTTTGGTTAAATCTTTAGGAAGATCTACTACAATATAACCCTAATACTGATTTCTCCTCTGGATTCATCTCCCACTCCAATTTTTTTCTTCCCTTCACTGTTTCAATATACCTAAATTTTCTCATTTGACAAATAGGGGGTAAAGGTAAGGATAAGGTATTTTGTGTTTTCTGACTCTAATACCATGGATGTACTAAGGGAGAGGGATGGGAAGGAATTCCACGAGTTTCCCCACAAACTATGTGCCTTCCTATGTATAGTTCACTACAAATCTCAGGAAGAGAAGACCGTGAAAAACAATGTGTATATAGTTTGTTGTTTGTCCTTTATTTTCAGAGAGGACCATGACATTAGGAAGGCAATGCTATGACTTGCAAGTGAATTGGATTTAAGTAAGGGAGGGCTGAGCAACGTCACCTGCCTCGCTTTCCCCCCAGAGCCATCTGGATCCATTGGCCAGATGTAGATCAAGACTAATGGAGATGGTGCTGGATGCAGTTGGAGACTTCAGCTTTTTAAGTTAAGGTGTTTCCCAAGTCTTAGTTTGACCGAGGCAGCATCCATTAAGACTAGGTTAAAAATGAGACAGAAAATGTTCTCTTTTGCCTAGTGAAAAGAAAAATTCTGGGAGAAGACCCATAGGGTTTCTGGCCAAAATAAAAATAGCTATTAAAAAGCTCCCTCTGAGTTATCAAGTCCCAAAAGTGACCAAGTGATTCTATGAGACCCACATCTCCCTCTTCTTCCTCTGTCCAGATAAGGTATTATATCCTTACCTGTGGGTGCTCTGCTCAAAGGAATGCAAATTGTAATCAGCTGAAACCTTGTAATCTTGGGGTTAGGTTAGATTTCTTTCTTAAGGACCATATCTTAAATCTACTCTGGCTTTCATAGATTATATATAGTTTAGTGGGGAGGAGGAAGGGTGGGAAAGAAGGCTGCTGAAGTGGATTCCTATGTTGGTGTGACTTACCATTCATTGTTCTTTAGCTTGTTCCAATGAGAATAATATTAAAAAAAAAAAGCTTGGTGCTTAGAAGAAATAAAACTTTAGTTTTTAGGAAAATTTATTTACATAAAACTCCCTAACTGTGCTGGATAAATTAGGTGTTAGGGTATATTTAGTAAATTTAATGACATATCTCTTGACTAAACATTCAAGGAAAGATAATTTTAGAAATCTCATCTCAGTTAGCTTAACAGGTATTTTTCTATTTAAAAGTAAATGAGGATGAAGAATTTATAGGGTCATAGGAGTTAGAAAACAAAGAAACTTAGATCTATCTTCTTATTTTTTTAGAAAAGGAAAATCAGTCAGAGCAGGAAGAGATCAAGTGACTTTCCTGCAAGCTGAGACCATTTGTGTATACAGTTCTCTTCTGTATAACTCACACTGCCTCTCAATAATGTCCAGGGAAGATAATTATACTTGTTTATATAAGAGGAAAAATGAAATTTAATTTAGATATTTTAATTTATAAAATTATTCTTAAGTAGATACCCATTGCCGGGTCAAGGGGCTGGGAGGGTGGGGGGGAGAAGTGGGGCAGGGTAAATTCTCATTGCATAGTTTTTAGATAAAATTTGGAGAGATAATAGATATTGTACATAGACATCCACCTTGAAGCCAGGATATCGGGTTTCAAATCTTGCCTCCAAACTTGAAGAAATCACTTTAATCCCTTAATATTCCAAGGAACTCTCTAAATATTTTACCTACATGCTAAGTTCTGAGTCTTCTTTGATGGTGGAGATTTCCACACTGACACTTCTACACAGTGAGGAAATCAATGTGTCCTAACTTTGTCCTAACTTTGAGATGTTACTTATATCAGCAGATCATGAGAATTATTAAATTTGCCTGTTGAAAAAGCTTCCAAATTTCCATAGGAAAAAATAGACAGGCTAAACAAAATTTATATGGCTGCTTTAATAGATATGGTTGGTTGTAATTCTTAATACTTAGAGAGGATCAAAATATTATCATGATGTTGAGGTTCAGTGAACAGCGTTTCCGACTATGGCTGATCAAATCAATACCAGCTTGGAAAGTTCTACCACAACTCTGGTATGAACATTTAGAGGAAAGATATGTCTAAATATACATATTTCATGTATCTTTGGAATTACTGCAATTTTCCTTTGCTCCTAGAGCACAGAACCTCCTTTGATATAGGTATACTGTGCTAGATGATAGCCTTTTGAAATAGGATATTCTTTGCAAATAAATTTTCAGGAGCATTTCTAGGTTACAATTCAAGAAATATCTATATATTAATTTTTTTATACAGTCTTCTCTAATTCTGTTGTTCAGTTTCTAAAAGACCCTAAGTATGGATCTTTTTTTCTTGTAGTTATGCTTTGTTAAAAATAAACCAAATATGTGGAATGCTAAATATATTATCAGGCACAATATGTTGATTGGATTTACTGAACTGCCATTTTCCTCCCTCTTTCTTCCCCTTTATAAGGCATAGTTTGTTGGGTAAGAAATGAAGAAGAGATATATTTGGAAAACAGAGTGATATGAAAACAAAACAGTCATTAAAAATGAAAAATAAAGCCTTCCAAACACTGTCCTCTCGCCCCTGTTAAATATTTATGGAAGAGACTAGTCAACTATTCTTATTTATTCAAAAAACTCAGATATCTAAAAGTTTTATTGAAATCAATGTTATTGAAAACAGGTTGGGAAAATTAATGTGATATAATGGGAAATCTTGGTAGACTGTAGGTTGTGTGAGTTTCACATTATTTTCAAAAGAAAGGGTTTTTAAAAATTGCTTTTTAGTATAGCATATTTCATAGGCTAATCTACTAATAAGGAAAAATCATGGTCAATAAGCTCAGAAACATTATTTTCTGAGAATTTGCAGTCATTTATTTTCAGCAGGAAGACTGAATGCATATCTAGGAAAGAACCATATGGACACACATATCAGGATAAGCAAAATCATAATTAAACAGAAGGGAGGAGATGGAACAGGTATACCCTTTCTGTTTTTTTTGGTCCATAACCTACTGTTCTCTCCTCAAAAGGCACTCATGTACAACAGCCTTACCATGCATATGGTCTCTCATCATGTCAACCCTGAGTTGACCAGCAGAATATAAAACCTTGACAGTAAACAAACCTACACAATGCTTGTGCATTTGACCTGTTTGCTTTAATTTCAATGTTGCTGGTAACTTAGGAATAAGGCAGATACTATTTTATTCAGTATTTATTGAGGATAAAACCACATGAAAGACACTGTTTCTAACACTTTCCTAGCAAATGATCTACCATTCTATTTCATTGGATTTAATGGCTGGATTCTATCTTATGCCCATTTCTTTCTTTCCATTCTTTCTTACCAACATCTTAGCTCAGGTCTTCGTTACTTCCCATCTGACTGATTGAAGAAATAATGTCTCTAATTCTCCTTTGCCTTCACATCAGTTCAGCCTACCATCATGTTTTTCTTCTGGAAGCTCAACTCTGAATGCATCATTTCATTTCTCAAAAACCGTTTGTGTATTTCTAATTTCTAACAGGAAAAAGTCTTTATTTTAAAGCCTGACATTCAAGGGTATTTATTTGACTCAGTTTTCTTTTAGTCAGTTTTATATATCTTGTGCTTCAGCCAAACCAGATTATTATCCAAACATGCCCCCTATCTCTGCTCATCTGGATTTTAGCTGTCATTCCTGCTTTTTGAAATATTACCAATCCATTAAGACCTAACTTAAAATTTACCTTCTCCAGGAAGCCTTCTGTGGCAAATCACTCTACCCCCTCTGCTTCATCCAATTGGAAGGAATCTCTTCTCTTATAGTACTTTTTGATCACTGTCATTCTGAGGAGAGGAGGAAGAGAATGATTCAGAAAAAATGGCACCAGAAGGAAATAGGGTTGAAGAAAAGGAAGGAAAGATGGGATATAATAGAGTTGAGAAAGGAATGTCTCTTCTAGGTATGGAGGGCAATGTGAATAAAGGTTTGGAGACTAGAGAGAGTGGGATAAAGATGGAGCATAGAGAGTGCTTCAGTTTAGCCAGAACCCTAAGGAAATGAAGGGATATTTTGGTTAATTTAGAGATGAAGGATATTTCTGAGGTTATCTAGTCCAACCTTTTGATTTTAGAGAGGAAAATGGAAGCCAAGAGACTTATAAATTGCCTGAGGTCACATAGGTAGGTATTAAGTGACCGAGGTAGGATTTGAACTCACTTCCTCTCTCTCCATCCAGTGCTTATACCAATGTTCTCTGGTGCAAAATCAGCCGGGAGAGATAGGTTGATACTTTAATGTGGCACATCTTGAATAATCAGATCAGGAATCTTTCCTTTGGTAGGCTATGGATAATTCGGGAGGCTTTTGAATGGAATGATACAATCAGAACAATATGTTCCGCTTAGATCCAAAAGTCTTTTTGAGTCTAAGTATTTCCATTTTCTTCAGGCAACCCTCAAATAATGTGATCTCCAGGGTAATCACCACCCTGGATGTCTTGTTTTAGATGTGGTATGACTTAATGATAGCCTTCCTGAAAGGTGACGGCAAGAATTGAACACAATATTCTAGCTATTGTCTGATCTAGGCAAGATCTAGAAGAGTTCTCATATCCCTAGTTCTAAACATTATACTTTTTAATGTAGCCTAAGATATGCTAGATTCATTAGGTTGTTCCTTGAGGACAGTAATTCCCCAATACTTAGCACAATGTCTGGCAAATAGTGGTCACCTAATAAATGTTTATTAATTGATTATCCTTTTTAGTAGCCAGATTATACTGTTGTATATTTATTTTGTATCCTTTTAAAGACCCCACTTTTATGGACAAGATTACCATATCTTGTCTTTATGAAATTGATTTTTTTGAACCCAACTATAATCCAACTTATAACCCAACTATATATAGCATACAGAGTTTTATTAATGCTTAATCAATTTTACCTTATCCATTTTGGTCCAGTGTTGAAGCCTCTCATCCAACAGTGTTGAAGATCTCATCATCAGATAGTGATATCATCTAAGATTTTGATAAGTATGAACACTTTATTATCCCAGTTCTTATCCCAAGTCATTGAGAAAAATGTTACTTATCATAGGGTCAAACACAAATTTTTTGGGGTACTCCATTGGAAGTCTTCCAAACTAACATGGAAGTATTAATAATTATATACTTTGAGTAACTCAATTTTGGCATAAAATCCAGTTTTGGCATAATCATCTGATTGACATTTTTTTATTTTATCATGGGAGGTTGTGCCAGATGTCTTACTAAAAAGCCATCAAAGAAGAATGAGGATTCAGAAAAATTGGAGGAATTAGGAAAGGAAAAAAGAAAAAAAAATATCAGAGAGGGAAATCAGAAGGGAATCAGGTCCAGAAGTTGTGGTGGTGATAGGTAATCAGAACATTCCAGGGGTCTGGCAAGAACAGTTTTTGTTTGTTCTTCAATTTCAAAGAGGACCAATGATCTCACAGGTCCTACATTAACTTGCTCATGAATTGGATTTAAGTGAGGCAGTTGCATATAGTTATGAACCTCAGTTTCTCTTCTGGAATCATCCGAGTCCAGTGGCAAGAGAAAAGTCAGAACCACTATCAATGGTCTGGGATGCCGTGAATGATCTTGACATTTTCAGTGTCTGACCAAGCTCTAAGTACTCTACAGTGTCTCCTACTTCAGCCACCTTCATGGCTGTTGGAGTAAATTGTTCTACTTATTCCATCAAGAAAAGTACATATTTGGGGTAGACATCTCCCTAACTCCTCAACAGGTTTGAGGTCTTTCATTGCCTTCAATGGAGTTTAGCCTGTCTGCTGAGATTCTTTACGTGTGTGTGTGTGTGTGTGTGTGTGTGTGTGTGTGTGTGTGAGAGAGAGAGAGAGAGAGAGAGAGAGAGGGGAAGAGGAGAGAGAGAGAGAGAGAGAGAGAGGAGAGAGAGAGAGAGAAGAGAGAGAGAGAGAAAAGAGAGAGAGAGGGTGGGGGAGGAAGGGAGGGAGGGAGGGGGGAGAGACATTGCTGTACATTCTACAGAATTTTGGAGTCACAAGGTAGAGTTGGGTGAATCAGGTGGATACCAAAGGTAGATGAGCAGCCCTGAAAGGAACTTGGCAAGACCTCATACCAGATGTACTAGTTCTCCTGAATAGCTCACATATTCTAGCAAAACATCTTAGTGGTATGGAAGTGTGTGGGGATGGGGAAAACCAGAATAGAAACTATAATTTTGGGGCACCTTTAGTGATCTTAAACTGAAGCTCATCCTCAATTCTTGGGGGTCATTCACACATGACAAGTACTCACAAGATGGTCAGAGAAAGTGATACATGGCTATTCCCAAGTTCTCTCAACTTTAGAATTGATTGTATGGCATAGGAGACACTGGCACAAGATTACCCAGCATGATGGACCCTTATCAGAGAAGATGCTGTGCTCTATGAGCAAAGCAGACTTGAATTAGCTCAGGAGAAAGGTAAGATGCACAAAATTAGAGACTCCACCACAAATGTTCATAGGGACTATTTGTGTCTGACCTATGACAGAGCTTTCTGAGCTCATATTGGTCTGAGCAGCCACACTGTAGCTCGACTCTAACATAATGATGTCATTTTGGTCCTCTTCCAGAACGAAGGACAATAACCAACCAATTAGACTCTTGGGGTATTTTGAGGACTCTAAACTACTAAGATCAGAATCTAAGGCAGAGTGGGAAAGCCCAACAAGATAGGTACAAGCTGTGATATAGAAGTGGTAAAATAGTGAATCAACAAGGATTTATTAATTATCTATATGCCAGATACTGTGTTGGATACTAGGAGCACAAAGAGAGAAACAAAACAGCCCCTGACTTCAAGGAACTTATTATATTCCATGAAGATGGAAATATGGAGAAGATATGACACGGTAAATCATAAGTAAATACAAGGACAAGGATGACCTATGGATGGGAAAAAGGGGAGAGCAAGGAATGCTCTATAGAAGATGGAAGTTATGGCATTTGAGTTGGACCTTGAGGAGTGGGGAGGAAGATAAAGCTGAAGCAGGGGGGAGGGGATTTAGATATTTCTGTATTTCTATAGATAAACCTCCTTTTAGCAGTTGGTAAATTTTATATAGAATAGAAGAATGATATGTTTATCTTGGTCATACCAATGCATATGGATGGCCATTGGGTCAATGAACTTTATGGAATCAACAGTGCCACCCTGTGGCATCAGGTTAATAAGCACTTTATTAAATTGTAATAAAGTGAAATGTTTTTAAGTCCCACAGGAACCAGAGGATCTTTTTAAAGATCAGAGTGTTTTTTTTTTTTTAACTTTTTCTTTTGAAAAGAAGAAATTGGTCTAGGAAGTGAACCTTTCTCCATCATGGGTTGCCAAATCTGTTTCATTTATTAAAATCACTAAAATCTTCAGCGAAGATCTGCCTGATTCATCAAGTGTTGTAACTGTCCCCAACGTAAGAGACGGATGAGAGTGCCAGGAAGAGTCACTGTGGAGTCCTGTTTGTGTTTGTGTCTGAGGCTCCCCGCACACCTCAGGGTGTTAAGCAAACCAAGGTGTGAATGGACCTGCAGATAAAAGCATACCCTGGACTGTCTCGGGTCATGAAATGACTATTTGTGTGTTTGTGTGTCTGTGTGTATGAAAACAATTCAATACCTCCGTTTTCACAATTTAATTTTTCTGTAAAAATGTCCTACTCATATGATGTACTGTATAATTGTTGTTGCTGCTTACAGAATGAAGAAAAAAATCACATTTATTTTTGACCAAGATGATTATAAAAGCTACTTTGTTCCTGTTCTTTTTCTCCATAAAAAACAAAGTTTGCTGATCCTGATGTTATTTTATGGTGTGGTAGGTGCAGAGAGTTAATTTAGATGTCTAATTGAGTAAGCAAAATGTAGAGTAAGCTTTTATCTTTATTTCTTCACCTGCTGATTTTGTCATCTACTCTTCTCTTCCCCCCATATAGATGTTTTTCTTTCTTGATTCTATTTTTAATCTTCCTCCCTCTCTCCCCCCTCTCTCTGTATTTCTTTCTCTGTCTGTCTCTGTCTCCCTCTCTCCTTTCACCCCCCTCAAAACCATTCAAGTTCTCAAAATACAGCTGGAATTCATAGTCAGAACCCCAGAGCTTCAGGGTTTATGTTGTCCTTGAGATCATATACTGTATTCAAGTCTGCATTTCACTCTTTAATCTTGCTTGTTTGTCATATTGTAACTTTAAATACATAAAGAAACTACCTCCATCTTTTGTGTCCCTCCATTGGTGCTAGTTAATTTTATATATAACTAAAAAACTAAAAATATATATATATAACTAAAAATTTTGAGATTTTGAGCTTACCAGGCATTTCCAACAGACTATTGCCTCGAAATTGAGGGAGGGGAAGGAGGAGGTAAACAGATGATTTCATATATATATATATATTTTTTTTTTTTCCTGACAATCTTGTGAACACTTGCCAAATGTGAATGTCCCCCAAGAATTGAGGATGACATTCAGTTTAAGACCATTAAAGCCCCCCTCCCCAAATGATAGTTTCAATTTTGGTTTTCCCCGTCCCCACACACATCCATACCACTAAGATGTTTTGCTAGGACATACATATATATATCATATATAAGTTGTAGTTGATACTTTGCATCATGTCTTTCGATTCTCACAAGCAATTCTATCAGGTAGATAATATGAGTATTATTATTCTTCCTATTTTAAGAAGTCAGGAGATGAAAATTTGAAGAGAGTATGACTGGTCTATAAGGGCAAGAGGAGCAAAAATTCAGATTATCTTCTCAAACCTAGAGAATCCAGGGTTTTTCCATTATACTAGTTCGTTTCCCAACATATGGATTGGGGTAGAAAGCAAGTCTGAAACTTTTTCCACTTGTGACCCCTTTGCTCAAGAAATTTTTTTTGACCCCAGGCACTTAGGCATATAAAATAGGGTTACAAATGACCCAGAGGGCTCTGGAAGAGAAGGTGAGGCAGGTAATCTTGAACAGCCCTCCCTCACTTAAACCCAATTTGCTTGCATATCATGTAATAGTTTTTATTGAGAATGAAGAACAAACCACCATAACAACAAATCAAACATTTACTGATAATAAATCATAAGGAAATTTATTTTAAAACAATTTTTGGAAGATATTTTGTACTATTGATTAAAGATGAAAGCAAATTTGCATCTTAATGAGATGGATGTGCTTATTTTACATGAAGAATTAGAATTTGGCAGAATATGGGATACCTTTTATTGTTGCCAAATTTTTTTTGACTTCCCTTCATTCAGTTAAAATGCTTTGGTATAGTGGATGTGGGGGAATGTTAGGAGAATAAAAACCTGAAAGTGGATTGCAAAAAAAAATGATGAATTTAAAATATGTAGAATTGACCCAATATTAAAGTCACTTAGTGAAACTTACTATAGTCTCAAAATTACTATTCTGAAGTGAATTATTTGTTGGGTACTTTTGAATTTTAGAAAATACTTTTTAAAAAGATTCTCCACCTCCCTCAAGAAATATCTGAACTTCCCTGGAGTCTTTGTGGGTGGTCATATGGCTTGCAGAAGATTGAGAGGGGAAGACTCCTTCAAATGGCTCTTACTGTTTAGCTCAGGAAAGATCTTTCACTTCCAGGAAACCACTTCTGATGGCTAAAAGACTATTATTAACATATCAGGGTAAAAACATCTCCCATTCCTTAGTTCTCAAGTCAAGGCTTTTCAAGCTTCACTCATACTACCAAGGATGAGGGATTGGGACAATGATAAATTGGGAGAAAGGAAAGCATTAAGGTTGAGTTTCATATTTTTCTATACTGAACTTAAAGGTCCCCTTAATGTGAATCTGTTTGTGTAAGATACAAAGGAAATTCTAGGATTTTTTTTTTTCTTCGCCTCATTCCTTTTTAGGCCCTCCTTTAGAGAGTGTACAAGCTATTTTTGCTTCCATTTCATTAAGGGACATAAAAATGTCTCCTTAATTTACTATTAAAAAGGAGGTGGGGGGAGCAGAAATTGTACAGAAAAGTTGTAGGAAATAGAGGATTGCTTTTTAGCATTTATATAAGCATTATTCTTTTTTTTTTAATCGAGGCACCTAGATGAGTTGAATACTTTTATTATTGAGGCTGCATAAAGCTTATCATTTTATGTTTTGATTTTGTATACTATCCTCAGGAAGTTATTCAATTTTTTTTAATTATAGGGAGTTTTTTTCCCCATTTTTGTTTCTTTATCTCCTTTTAATGACATCCTTAAAGTTAAAAAAAATAACTGAAAAAAAAAAGGTACTACACAGATAAGCTACATTTGTTTGCCAAAAATTGTTTTGGTCATTTAATTAAGTACAGTGCCTAGCACACCGTGAGTGCTTAATAAGTGCCTATTGGTGACTTACTGCTTGCAAAGATCTCTTTTAATTATTATGGAGGAATAGCAACTGAAATTAAGGAGTTTACATCCAGTATTGGGAGGAAAAACATAGAGTACACAACTAAAAGATCAAAATATTGAAAAGAAACATTACCAAGTAGAGATCAATATAGTATAAATTGTCTATTGCTGAATGTTGCAGAATTCTGGAGTGATTATACCTAAGTGGAATTGACTCATGTAAGATTTTTTTAGCAGAAATTTGAAAAAGGGGAAGGATATTGATTATAATGAAAATGGTATGACCATAACAATATGTCTACTAGATTCACTATTTCCATTCTCATTTATAAAAAAGAAAATTATGAGAAATTATTAAATACAATGGGTTCTTTGTTTATGGAAGATAATAATGGATAAATCTGTAAGAATGTTGAAGATAGATAAAAGGTATCTGGAACTTTAATCTCTTATATTTCAACAGGCATTTTAATAAGGATTTGTTAAACACCTCCTAAGTGCTGAACCTTGTGCTATGAATTTGAGATGCAAAGGCAAAAATAAAATAGCTGCCCCTCTAGTAGGAAAGATAGAACTGGGAACAAGAGATACACAGATAAGTAATTTCAAAGTAAAATTTTTTTTGGAGGGCGAACCCTAGCTATTTTGAGGACAAGGAACAGTACTAAGGAAGAGCTGAATTTTGGCTTAATTCCTTAATTTTTATCATCTTAAAAATTTTTTTTAAAGAAAAAGAAATACTCTCACTCCCTGATCTAGATCCCAATTTCTTAAATTGTGGTTCATATCCCCATATGGGGTGTTGTAACTGAATGGTTTTATTAATTTTTTTTGCAAATCTATGAATAATTATAAGCAAATGTTTGATTTGCATACTTTTTTATATACCTATATACCTGGGTCATATAAAAATTTCTCAGCTGAAAAGAGATCACTGGTGGAAAGCATTTTTTAAGCCTTGATGTATACTAGTAGAACCAAATTCAAATAGAAATGGATTCCTGTAAGACGCAGTTGTATTAATTTAGAAAACCACAAATTCACATTATCTATGTTGAATTGTGTTTTTATTTATTTTATTAAATCCATCCCAATCTGGTTCCACAAATGGGCTTTGAGTTTGACATCTCTGATCTAGGTATCTATCAAACATTGTTTTCCAAAAGTGGAGGAAGGAGGAATTTATTGATATTTTGAGCGACTTATAAGAACATTCTGTACATGCTTTGATTCAATGACAAAGTAATTGCCTCTCTCTTGTCTCATTTGGATAGGAGATAGAACAAGTCAAATAAATAACCAAATCCTTTGGCCACAAGGTGATTTATAGTTTGTCTGGTGTCTAGACTATGCACTTTTATGTTCATTCCTGGCCAGCTGTTCCTTAAAGTTCAGCTTTATTATGGTCTCTTCCCCCTACCATCCCCTTTCTTAGCAGTGTTCTTGACCCACTTCTTTGCCCTTTGTTCTAGATGTTTGGAATTGGACTCTGGCAAATGGCAAAATAAAATAATTTTCTAACAGGTTCAATTAAGTCAATCCTCTGAAATGTTAGAGATAAATTAATTGACACCCCATGAGGTTAAATGACTTACTCAGGTTTATAAATTAGTTTTATAAATCTTAGATAAATTTGAATATGTGTAAGAGTTGAGTAGGGTGAGTAAATAATCCATTCAAAGGATCAAAATAGTGATTGTAAATTAAAAAATTTAGGAGGAAAGTATTGTAATTAATTCATCCTATGTTTTGGAGTTGTGAGGGATGATGGTTCACAGGATAGGAAGAACTTTGAAAATGATATTATTTCTTTATTCCTCTTCTTCTCACTCATTGTGTTTTTGTTGAGAGGGTTAGTTCTTTGGACATCTGATAAGGAAAACAAATGTTTTTCTTTCTAGATATGTCTGCCAGTTTAAAATATTTATAGTTTTATCACTATTGGAGTGAAGATTAATAGCTTACTCATTCCCTAAAGAAACCAGAACAGAGTCTAAATTGCTCTAGTGCAAAAGAGTAAGATAAGAATGTTTAACGTTTCTTATTAGAGGGAAGTGTTTTGGTAAATATAATAGAAGATTTTTTGTTCAGAATTACTTCTTGGAGGAGAGAGTCCACTGAAAGAGTGCCTCAGTTTCATGGATGTGGTATTAAGTCTAATCTCTCCACTTAGGAGTTATCACTCCTCTGGAAACTCATAAAGATAAGGGTTCTTGGATAATTAGGATATTATGCACTCTTTCAAACAGCATGATTCAGTCCAAGTAGGGATTGCTGAGTCCCTAAATTAATCCTCTAGGGAACAAATCAAGTGTATATATTACACATGTATATGTGTATTATATATAATAGATTTATATATTGGCACTATTATAACTTAGAGTTTTTCACACTGATCTCCAACCATTTAATTGAATCAAGATAATGTGTCTGTGATTAAAACATATCTAGAAGATCAGAGGCTAAAGAAGCCTGCAGAGGGATTTACTTAAATGATCTAATCAGCCTTTCTTTTCACAGAAGACACAAAACTGAGAACCTGACAACTTGAGGTCATTAACAATTGCAAGGCACTTTTCATAAGAGTAAGAGTATTTAGCCCCAGTGTCCTGGCCAAATTCCAACTCCAGTAATTCCATTTTGCCTCCTGAAAAGTACCCCTGTGGCTTCCAGTAGATGCAGTGTTATTGTACCCTCCTTATCCTAAAGTGTGTGGCTTTGTACAGGGATAGCTCTATATGCTGGCAGTGTGATGCTCCATTTCTGTTACATGATCACATTATGGATGGAGAGGGAAGTTGTCCCTAACTGTTGAGTGCTTATGTAGGACAATTACATAGTTAGCTCTATTGGGGATTATTTATGATTGGTTTTATTCATATTGGTTATTCCCTTCTACTCCCAAACATGTGATATTGAATATTATACCAGAAGTGTAGGTGATAACCATGTAACAGAATCTGTAATTGCAAAGGTCCATAGCAATAATATGTTAAACTTTATAGCAAGTGAAGTTGTAAAATGCATTCTAAAACCTTTTTTTAATAAGAATTTTAAGACTTTCTTAAAGTGAAATTTTATATAATTCAATTTCACTTAACCAGTGTTCATTAGAGACCCTTTATGTATCAGACGCTGTGCTAGGCACCTTATTATCCAGGAAATTATAGTGTTTTGAAGTGAAGCAACATGTACAGGTATGAGAAAAGAACAAATATGTTTAAAGAAGAAATTCAAAGTGATTTTTGGGGAGGTGCTTGAAGATGACTAACAATTGTGAGAAGTAAGAAAAACCTTTAGGAACATAACCTTAAAGGGAACTGGATGTTCTCCAAGAAAGAGAAATAAGGAAAAGAACCATACCTTTCAGCAGATTACTCTACCCTTGCTTCTGGTAGCATGAAATGGAGGAATGAATTGGCTTGAAGTAATAGTGGCCACTAAGCTACTATTGAAGATAGCACTTTTCCCATGAGCCAGGAATTGATTTATTTTAGCCTGAGCAATGCTTTCTTATTGACAGAAATGGCATCAGGATCAGGAGGTTTCAAACTTGCCCTTTTGATGATTCTCATATAGATGGTGTAAGGATGCTTCAAAAGAAGCAAAGTCCCAAGTATGATGGATAAGAATGAGATCAAGGGTATAGGTGGAGAAAAGGAACTTTGCCTTGATAAAGATGACAGTCTGAGGGAAAGAGAAATTGCTAGGATATTTCAAAGTGTAGAGGGCAGAAGATGCAAGTGCTTGAGTTGGAGGACTTGCATCTTGAGTTGGATGACTTGCATCTTTTCAGTAAAGGAAGAGATGTGATTATAGAAGAGAGGGGAGTTAGGGCTCCTTTTGAGGAAAATGGAGATGGTTGGGGATAATTGCTATAGAATGGTAAGAAATGAATAAGAAACAAACTAGAAGATTGTTGTAATTTTTAGGAGACCCAGTCAGAACACTTTTGGCACTTTTTGCTAAGAGCTCAGGAGTATGAACTAGCTAAGATGGCTAGTAGGACTTACCTAAAATTGTGGATTAATAATGTAGCAGTAATGGAGAATTAAGGCACTGAGGGCAATATAAAAGTTGAAAAGAGCAGAATATTGAAAAAGGATGACAACTGAGACAAGACTGAGTAAGGAAGGGCATTAAGTCAGAAACAAAGTGATTACTGGAGGAAAAAACCAAGGGATGAAGACAATGAATGTCAGAATGAATAAGGACAAAGAGCAAGTTCAGAAAGAGTAAGAAGATGGAAGAGATGAAAGGGGAAAAGTGTGTAGTCAGATAGGAGAATAATGTAGTTCAAGATTTTGGAGGCAGAGTTTGTTTACTCAGTTCACAAAAGAAAGGGCTGGTTGACAGCTAGCCAGAGGTAGGTTGAGACTGCCTAGAGAAAGACTGAATTGAAAAGGGATTGGAAGGTATGCATTAGAAGGTAGAGGAAAAGGATTTTTGGTTAGGGTGGTAGTTCAGAATGTCAGAAATTGGTAGAATAGGAGTTTAGGAGATGAGTTGAAAGGGCATGCTCAAATTAGCCACAGGGAATACTTAATAATCAGAATGAATTAATAGAGGATTTTGTAGAATGACTCAATTTCCAAAGTCTAATTACAACTTTGGCTTGATTGTGATGAGCCTCCATAGACCACAGAAACCAGAGGAATTTTCCTCAACTTGATGTCTTGGGTTGATTGAAAAGGGTATTCACATTCTACTATTTATTGACTTATAGTGAGCTTGCAGTCAACAAAAGCCTTTAGGTATTTTCCACAGACTTTCTAGGTCTCCCTCATTTTGGGCTTGTGTAGTTGAGTTTTTGAACTTAATTAGGACTTTGTATTTATTCTCACTAATTTTCATTTTCCAAATTTCTGCCCATTATTCACCATCCTAATATATTTATGAATCCTGATTCTGGCCCTCATTGTTATATGTCCTTTTCAATTTTTGTAACCATGTCCATTATGTTTTTCACTGAAGTTGCTCATAAAAGTGCTAAAACAGAACAGAGCCAAGTTCACAATCATTTGTCATATTTCTGGAGACATCCCTCACATCGCAATTACATCCCTTCACTTAAATTGTATAGTTGTTTAATCATCTACAAATATACAAAACTGCCCCATAAAATCCATCCAACTTTTTTCAGTTCTATTTTTGTGAGGGTATTTTGAGACTTTGTCAAATGCTTTTCTGAAGTGAAACAATGTCTATGGCATTCCTTTAACACATCAGTCTAATAACCTTGTCTAAAAATGAAATGAGGTATTTGACAACTTTGAGACATACTTAAAACCATTTTTCCTTAGCTTCCTTCTATCCCTCCTTCCTTTCTTTTCTTCCTTCTTCTCCTCCTCTTTCTCCTTTTTTCTCCTCTTCCTCTTTTTCCTTTTCCTCTTCCCCCTTCCCTCTTTCTTTCCTTCTTATCTACTTTCTCAATTGTCTTCCATTTCTCTATCTGTCTGTATTCCTTGAAATTCTAAGAACTTCATATTCTTCTCTCATTAATCTTCAAAAATTCATTCCTCCATTAACTGAGTCTTCGATAGGAGGAAGATTCTGGGGGAAAAGTGATTTCTGAGTATAGACACACACATACACACACACACACACACACTCATATGGGAGAGAAGAGGTTAGAATGATGCATTAGAATACTTGCTTTAAAAATGTTCCTTATACAGATTAGAGATCATAAGGAAGAGTCTTCAGCTAATTTTAATGCTTACTATTAGATTATGTTACCTTCTTCCCCTACCAAACAAGTGAATGTAGAAATCTGTATAAAATTAGAATAAAAAATTCTATATAATTTAGGACTATAAAGGGGGCTCTCATAAAATATATCCCATTGTTTACATAAATAAAATTAATAGGACTTCATTACCATGTATAGATCCTTTGTCAGATTATATAATAATTTCACTTTAACAGCTTAGTCTACATTAAAAGCATTGTGGAGCTAATACTAATATGAGGCTTCATATTTTATATATCATAAATTAAGTATTTGTAAATGCTTATACTACTTCAGAAAATGCAAATCTTTTGAAGTGAATATCTTTTCTATGTATTGAAATATTCTATAACAACACCAATCAGGTGAATGTGGTGTAGTGATAATGATTCTGACCAGTTCAATAAGACAAGAAAGTTTAATAGACTGAGAATCTCTATTTAACATGAGATTCTAATGTGCAGTCCATTCAACAGACTAAACTAAATAGAGATTTTAAAGTGATTTTCCTATTGGTTCCCTCTCAGTGGTGTGGCTGTGTTGTTAGGGTTAGTTGGAATAAGGAATTTGAATTTCCTGAAATATTTTTCTTAAGACATAACCAGCCACATATTTTTAATTTGATTTATTTAATAACATTTTCAATTTGCCCTCTGAGATTGTTGTGGTCATTTAAATGGGTAAATTCCTATAGTTTCCCCTCTTGTATTACAGAAATATGCATTTTAGCTGAGATGTGCATCATTCTATTTCTTTGCTTCCTCATCTAAATTTAGACCTTTCATTTCGTTCAATTTAATTTTGATGTAATTCTTGCTTTTATTATTAAAAACAGCAACAACAACAATAATGGTGGTTTGTAATAATTAGCATGAATTAAGTATTTATCTTAACCAAATGTGAATTACTGTAATTTTTATAAGTAAGCTTCACCAACTGTAATTTATTCATACAAATCTATGTACATTTACCAAATGTTAACCACTGTCTATTACCATGTTTACAGCCTATAATTTATTCTTGTTACATTTACCTATGGTCTGCAGTACTTTCATCATTTATAAGGCAAACTATGGACCAATGTCATATACTGGGTTAGACAGTTGGCAAATGTATTTTTTCCCCCTTTACCTCTGTTAATGATGTCATTATCTTGTATATAATAACTAAATGGACTTCATAACAGTATTGTGGTGGTTCAAGAAAAACAACTAATTGCAAAATTCCTTTGAACCCCTTGGCCTAAGAAGTATGGTATTTTTAATGAATTATTATACAATATAATATTTATGATATATAACATATGTAATATATATAATATATCATGTAATATATTATATGAATGTGACTATAAATTATGTGAATATGAATAAGAAATATGGTATCTTTATGAATTATTACATGATATAACATATATGACATTATATAAGTAGCATATATAATATACCATGTAATATTATGTGAATGTAACCATATTATATGAATATGACTAAGAAGCATAGTGTCTTTATGAATTATTATATGACATGTATATGATATATAATACATGTATTATAGATATCATGTAATATATATTATATGAATGTGACTAGATATGAATATGACTAAGAAGCATGGTGTCTTTTTGAATTATCATAAGACATATATAACATATGTATTATGTATAATATATCACGTAATACATATTATATGAATGTAACTATTATATGAATATGACTGAGTAGTATCTTTATGGATTATTATATGATATATAATATATGGATTATAGATATTATGTAATATATTTATGTGACTATATGTTATATGAATATGACTAAGAAGTATAGTATCTATGAATTATATGATATGATATATGTATTATAAATATATAGATATAGATCTATGCAGATATAGATATGACTAAGAAGTATGGTGTCTTTATGAATTATTACATGATATATTACCTATATGAATTATTATCCTATGGAAAAGACAAACTGAATGAGTGTTTAACTTGTCATGTACATTGAGAGCATGTGATGGAAATGCAATTGGATTTGGGAGGACTTTGCTTCCTTCATTGTCTTTTAAATTTTCCATAAAAGGTTTTGTTGAAGATAAAAAAGATATCTGGATTCCTATGTTGGTCGACCTACTAGTTATATGGGAGTATGATTAGTGGCACAAATATTATATGAAAAAAATCACATAGAGATCTGCAACTACTGAATGTCAGACTAGAAAGCTAGCTTCTAGGTCAGGGGAATGGGGGAAAATCTTTTAAAACCTCTCCCATCTTCATTGCTGATGGCCTTACCTAATACAGTTTCACTTCCTGTGACCATTTCAAGAATGATGTGCCAGATGGAGTGAAAGTATGTCATGCTAGTATGGACTGGCCCCATCTGTTCCTAGTCCCTGGGGGCTGCAGCTGGAGTTGGAAGGGCAGAGCACAGGGGGAAAAGGCAGTGGCAGATGGGAAAGGTTTTTACATTTTGTTTGGTGGATGGGGGGAGTCACCCTGACTGCTCCCTCCTTTAGTAGCAATCATCATATAAGTATATGTGAGGGAATGGGGAAACTTCCAGTGGGAAAACTGCCTGCTTTAGAGTCTGGACTCTAATTTAAACTCAAAGTCCTACACCCTGGTATGTTACTATCATTTCCCCATTTTGCAGGCTTGATTTTCTAGGTTCAAATAACTTGTTATATACTCTTGCAAAATTTTCTATTCTCTTTCCATCTTCATGATGTCCCTCCCATTACAGGAGAAGAGATACTTGGATCCAGGTAGTCTTTTTCCTTTCTACTGTGTTTCACTGTTCAACAAAACAATTCAATTAACATTTTTTCCCCATGGAAATACAAATATATTTTGACAATGCAATGCAAATTATTCATATTTTTTTTAACCCATGCCTGGGTAATTTTTTACAATATTATCCCTTGCACTCACTTCTGTTCCGATTTTTCCCCTCCCTCCCTCCACCCCCTCCCTAAGACGGCAAGCAGTCCTATACATGTTAAATAGGTCACAATAGATACAATATATGTGTGCAGCACTGAACAGTTCTCTTGTTGCACAGGGAGGATTGGATTCAGAAGGTAAAAATAACCCAAGAAGAAAAACAAAAGTGCAAACAGTTTACATTCATTTCCCAATGTTCTTTCTTTGTATGTAGCTGCTTCTGTCCATCCTTGATCAATTGAAACTGAGTTAGATCTTCTCTTTGTCAAAGAAATCCATTTCCATTAGAATACATCCTCATACAATATTGTTGTTGAAGTATATAATGATCTCTTGGTTCTGCTCATTTCACTCAGCATCAGTTCATGTAAGTCTCTCCAAGCCTCTCTGTATTCATCCTGCTGGTCATTTCTTACAGAACAATAATATTCCGTAACATTCATATACCACAATTTACCCAGCCATTCTCCACTTGGTGGGCATCCATTCATTTTCCAGTTTCTAACCATTACAAACATTTTGGCACATACTGGTCCTTTTTCCTTCTTTACTATCTCTTTGGGGTATGAGCCCAGAAGTAGCACTGCTGGATTAAAAGGTATGCACAGTTTGATAACTTTATGGGCATAATTCCAGATTGCTCTCCAGAATGGTTGGATTTGTTCACAACTCCACCAGCAATGCATCAGTGTCCCAGTTTTCCCGCATCCCTTCCAACATTCATCATTATTTTTTCCTGATATTTTAGCCAATCTGACAGGTGTGTAGTGATATCTCAGAGTTGTCTTAATTTGCATTTCTCTGATCAATAGTGATTTGGAACACTCTTTCATATGAGTGGAAATAGTTTCAATTTCATCATCTGAAAATTGTCTGTTATCAATTGGAGAATGGCTTGATTTCTTATAAATTAGAGTCAATTCTCTATATATTTTGGAAATGAGGCCTTTATCAGAACCTTTAACTGTGAAAATGTTTTCCCAGTTTGTTGCTTCCCTTCTAATTTTATTTGCAGTTTTGTTTGTACAAAGGCTTTTTAAAATTTGATGTAATCAAAATTTTCTATTTTGTGATCAATAATGGGCTCTAATTCATCTTTGGTCTCAAATTTCTTCCTCCTCCACAAGTCTGAGAGATAAACTATCCTATGTTCCTCTTATTTATAATCTCGTTCTTTATGCCTAAATCATGGACCCATTTTGATCTTATCTTGGTGTATGGTGTTAAGTGTGGGTCCATGCCTAATTTCTGCCATACTAATTTTCAGTTATCCCAGCAGTTTTTGTCAAATAATGGCAATTCAATTAACATTGATCAAGCATCTGCAAAGGAAAGCATTATGTCAGGGATAAATATAGATGAAGGGGGTAGAGTTCTAAGCCTGGAATCAGGAAGACTCATCTTCCTGAATTCAGATTATACCATCCTGGACAAGTCACTTAACCCTGTTTGTCTTAGTTTCCTCATCTGTAAAATGGCAAACCACTGTAGTATCTCTGCTAGGAAAACCTCAAAAAGAGGGTCATGAGAAGTTGAATAAAACTGAAATGACTGAACAATAACAACAAAAACAGGGATACAAAGACAAAATAATTCCAAAAAATGCCTTTGATAACCATTATGATGTACTTCTAGGTCTTGTCTACCATTCATGGTTTAATATCAAGTTTGATTAAATAGCTATTATGTAGTGGGCACAGTGTTAAATACTGGTGATGTGAGATAAAAAGATGCGAAACAATGTATATCCAGGTAAATAAATACAAACGATATATAATAACTACAACTAAATACAATATCAAGTCATTTAATGAAGAAAACAACTAGGATGGGAATCATGAAAGGCATTGTGTGGGTCATAGTATTTATTCTGAGTCTGGAAACCATACAGGATTCAGAAAAGACAGGTAACAGAGGAGAATATCATAGACAAAGGAAATAGTTTATTCAAAGACAGAGTAGTGAGAGATACATTCTTTCACAAATTCATTATTATGGGAGGCAAATAGATTTTCTCTTCTAATGACCATCTAAAGTAGCAGCCTGACTTAGTATTGTCTATCTATAAGGTCATCTACCAATACCATTAATTTATAGGGGTATCATTATTATTTCCTAATTTTTAAAAACTCTTTATTGCCTATTATATCCTTAATTACTCAATTTATCTTTTAATTTTCAAAATTATCCCTTTCTACTTTTGTGTGACTTGTAATATGATACTCATTTTAATATTGACAATAATTGTGCTATTTATGAGACAATGGCCAATTTGTTGGCAAGGAAGTGACATTCTTTTCTATTTTTTTCTTTTTTAAAAAACTGTTTTACTTTCAAAATATATGCATAGATAATTTTCAACATTCCAAGTTTTTTTCCTCCCTCCCTTCCCCCCACCAAAATGGCAAGCAATCCAATATATGTTAAACATATGCAATTTTTCTATCCACATTTCCACAGTTATCATACTGTACAAGAAAAATTAGATCAAAAAGGGAAAAAATGAGAAAGAAAAGAAAAAGCAAGAAAACTACAAAAAGTTAAAATGCTATGTTATGATCCACCCTCAGTCTCCATAGTCTCTCTTTAGATGCAGATGGCTCTCTGCAACAGCAGTCCATTGGAACTGTCCTGGATCATCTCATTGTTGAAAAGAGCCACGTGCGTCAGAATTGATCATCACATAATCTTGTGGTTGCTGTTTACAATGTTCTCTTGGTTCTAATCATTTCCTTTAGCATCAGTTCTTGTAAGCCTCTTTAGACCTTTCTGAAATCATCCTGCTGGTCATTTCTTACAGAATAATAATATTCCATAACATTCATATACCATAACTTATTCAGCCATCCTCCAGCTGATAGGCAACCACTTAGTTTCCAGTTCCTTGATGCTACAAACATTTTTGCACATGTGGGTCCCTTTCCCAATATCTCTTTGAGATACAGGCCCAGTCGAGACACTGCTGGATCAAAGCATGTGCACAGTTTTATAGTCCTTTGGGCACAGTTCCATATTTCTCTCCAGAATGGTTGGATCAGTTCACAACTCTACCAACAATTCATTAGTATTCCAGTTTTCTCACATCCCCTCCAATATTCATCATTATCTTTTCTGTCATCTTAATCTGAGAGGTGTATACCTCAGAATTGTCTTAATTTGCATTTCTCTGATCAATAGGACTAGAAGTTTTAATTTCTTCATCTGAAAACTGATCATTTATCCCCATCCATTTTAGAGAGATGTATCATTAGTTGTTTAATTTCTAAAAGAAAGAAAAATGATCTTTTAGAAATGATTTTAGATATATCAAAATCAATACATCAAGGACCTGTGATATAGGTTGCCTGAGGCTTGGCATGACTTGGGTAGTGGTCACATAGCTAATAAGGATCAGATAGTCATATGAACTATTTGTGCCTGACCTGAGGGCGAGCCTTCTGAGTTCATCCTGGTCTGATCAACTACAGTTGAATACACTGTACATTGACTCAAGCAAAGTGATGTCATTTTGCCCTTTTTTTGAGCACAAAGGCCAATAGCCAAGTATATAGTTGGATTTGAAACCTAGGATCAGTATGCTATCCAACATGCCAGCCTTAATGTTCATGGCCAAGTTACAAGGATACCTTTTAAATTGCAGTTTCTAAATACACATACACACACACACACACGGAAATTTTATAAAGGAATAGAGCATATTTAATTAGATGCTGAATTAAATGCTCCATTTGAGCAGTTAGCTATAGAAAGGGATAAAACACTGAACCTGAAATCAGAAAATCTGAATTCAAATCTGTTCTCAGACTATGTGGAATTACTTATTTCCTATCTGCTGGTGATATAAAGAAAAAAAAAGTATCTTAGTTTCTTCATCTGTAAATGGGGCTAATAAAAACATCCACTTCCCAGAGTTGTGAGGATCAAATGAGATAACATTTGTAAAGCTCTTTGCAAACCTTAAAATGTTATGTAAAAGCTAGTTATGATTATTAGTCTTTTAGTTCACTTTAAATGATTGCTAAAATCATAGTTCTGTTCACAAAAGTAAATTGTTCTTGGGTTTTTTTTTTTTTAAAGAGCCTTACATCCTATGTTAGAAATCATGGATTTTCTTTTAAAAATATGCTTGGCTATTGTGTTAGTTCTTTGTAATAGCTGATGACCTGGATTGTTTGGCTGAGAATGCAACGCCCTTCCCCTGAGAAAATCAGTGCTTATCTTGACTTTGCAGTAATCACTTTGAAATACTTTAAAAGTTGTAAAGAAAAAGAACAAATCTGCAGAATTTAGTAGAAATATCTTTCTTTTAATTCATTTGAATGCAAACTAGGGTTTTTTTTTTTTAAAGAAATCTCAGCTTCAAGTATGTATTTAAATGTGCACCAGCTGAGTATTTATAGCATCCATCATTACAGTATTTGTTTAAAAAAAAAAAATAACTCCTTAGGAGCTCTGAAAGGTTTCCTGTTGCTGCAGTTAGCATTGATTTGCTAGCTATAAAAAGAAAATTTTGGTGATCTCACTTTTGTTTCTTTGTTTTCTTGTTAAAGGGAGGGCATTTTCATAGAACTTATTAATGTGCCTCTCAAACTTAATCATACTATAGTCTAGTAAATCAGATATTGATGATGAATATTTACTATTGTATTTATATTTGTCAATATCTCTTGTGGGCTTGGTGATGTATAGCAGGACTTTTTAAACTTTTAGCATTTATAATCCCTTTTTACCTGAAAAATTTTTACATGACCCCAGTTATATAGATGTATAAAATAGGCATATAAATCAAACATTTACTGATAATAAATCATAATTTTGTGATCCTCACATTCAATTATAAGACCCCATCTGGGGTTGTGACCCACAGTTTAAGAAGCTAGGATGTATAGAACAAATGATTTTTGTCTTCATTGAGGCATCATTCTAGAAAATAAGACAGTATAATTAAGCAAGTGATATGATAACTTCTGTACTCAGAAGTTAGTGGGAAAATGATGGTTAAAATCATGAATGACTTGATTTTAATCATTAGTTATTTATAGCAGAGTCTTCTTCCCCACTCCTTCCACCCTTTTGGTCCAGAGTCTGCAAAACCTTATTGTTTAAATGCCAGGGGGTTTGTTGTATCAGTTTGTAGTCATTGTGACAGGTTGAGCATATGCGGACAACTCATCTGAAAATCCTCCAGGCTTCAAAGGCCTGTATCCTCTCATCACAAGATCACAGAGACATAAAGGGGAAGGGTTAGAAAGGACCTTGGTGATGCTAGAGAAAGGCCAAAACAGCAGATTCTTCTGGGTTCTAAAATAGGTACAGACTGGGGCTAACCTTGCTAGACGATGGTTCTGGGGAAAAGGTTTAGGGAGGTTTAATGTATTGCAAGCTCTATTTGAGTCAACCATGTGATATATAGAAAAAAAAGCCAATTAATCATAGACTGCATTGAGAGTATCTGGTATCCGTGATGCAGAGGGAAGTGAGTTTCACTGGACTGTGTCTTGGTCTGACTACATCTAGAATAGGAGGGACATCAGTGATCTATAGTACATCCAGGCAAAGGTGACCAGGAAGGGGATAAGACCATGTCACACCATTTCATTTGTATATATCTTTAAAGCTGCCTAGAAGTGCCAGGTGCCATAAGGGATCAAATCCTGGAACCAGGAAGACCTCAGTTCACATGCAGCTTCATATACTAGCTATGTGATACTGGGCAAATTTTTAACCTATGTTTGCCTCAGTTTCCCCAACTATAAAAAGGAGTGACAGTAGCAACTATCTCCCAAGTTTATGGGGAAGATTAAATAAGATAAATTTTTAAAGTGGTTAGGAATTGTGCTTAATAAATGCTTATTTCCTTTCCTTCCCCCTATAAATATATATGTTTCCCTTAGCTAGACTGTGAGCTTTTTGAGGATAGCAACTGTAGTAAATGCTTATTTCCTTTCCTTTCCTCTCTAAATATATTTGTCTCTCTTAGCTAGACTGTGAGGTTTTTGAGGACAGTGACTGTTTTCATGAACCTCAGCATAGTAGTTACCTATTAATTAGCTAAGTTGAATAGTTGAATAATATGATAAATGATAAATATCCTAGAGGAGAGAAGGATGGGTTGAAGTAACAAGGAGGCTGATTACTGCTTGATCTGAGGAAAGATATTTCTAAAAATCAAGGCTATGTTTAAGTAGAATGGCCTTCCTTGGGAGGTTACAGGTTTCCTGCCATTGGAAGTTTTCAGATGTGTACTGGGAATGAAATAGAAGGAAATTTTGCTTTAAGATTGGGTTAGATGACCATTGAGCAGTGTGGCACATTAGAAAGAGCTTTGGCTCTGGAGTAAAAGAATCTCTAGTGGTCCCTTCTGCAGTCAAGGTAGAGGATTTAATAAATCTGAGCATGTGTAGAATTTGTAGTATACAAGTTTTCCTTCTGAGAGGGATTGTATTATCCCTTCCCTTTCTTTATTGAGATGGGGAAAGCCTTTGCAAGCACTAAGACAAATGGTAACCTATATAACAGTAGTGGTCTAGTCATGTCCAACTCTTCATGACTTACCTCATTTGGGGTTTTCTTGGCAGAGATACTGGAATAATTGCCATCTCTTTCTCCAGATCATTTTATAGATGAGGAAACTGAAGCAAATAGGGTGAAGTGATTTGCCTAGGGTCACATAGTGTGCAAGAATGGATTTGAACTCAGGTTTTCCTGACTGCAGACTTGGTGCTTTGTGTACTGCAGCAATTTTGTAAAATAATATCTGCTTGTTAAAATTGTGTAACTGTGAACTTAGAAGAAATTGTATTGGCCAGGCCCACCACTTGCAGTAGATCTGTATTGCAGTGGAACAATGATAATCTATATCATTAGTGAATTGTACCACTTGGATTTTGTCAAAAAGGATCCTGAGAGATTTGCTCAAAACAGCAGATATTTAACTGGTGAAGAGTATAAAGGGATGGACACGTGATTCCCTTCTCTCCCTTCCCTCTCTGACTCAGTTGATATAGCCAAAGGGATGTTGCCACAAATGATTTTTTAATGTGTTGACAAAGTGTAATTAATATCAGTGATCCCTTTGAGAGCTGTGAATTCCTTTCTGAGTCAAAAAGGCAACTTCCTCTTTTTCTGCTTCTGAGAAGGGTTAGGGAGACCATCAAGGGACCATTCATGTTGTATATCAAAATGCCATGGTTTTTTCCCCCAAGGTCTAATCATCACATGGTTGGAAGCAATTAGAAAAACCAAATATTGAGTCCACACGTGCTTGGTCAGAGGTAGGAAAAGTGATTTTAGACAAATTCCATGAAATTGCCCTCATTTCCCCATTCTCTGCCCATCTCTATCCTCATTCTTCTTAGATTTCTATATGGGTGACTTCATCCTCCACTCCCAGTTACATCAAACTATTTCCTATACTTGGTTTTAACATGGCTACTATTTCTTATCCTTATTCCTGAAACTTTCTGCCCATAAACATGCCCTTTTTCTTCCCATAATACATCACTACCATCTAAATTTTTATTTCTTAATAAAATAGTTCACATTTGTGTAGAGTTTTGCAGAATTCAAACACCTTCATATTGATTATCTTATTTGATCCTGATGACCACGTCATGAAATGGACAGTACTGTAATTATTGTCTGTTTGACAGACAGAGGAGTGATTTGCATGGTATTATACAGTTAATAAAAGTGAAAGGTAGAATTTGAATGTACATCTTCGGTGCTCTTTGTATTATACCAACTTGCCTTTCCTTTATGAAACTTGCCTCCTGCGTCCCACGCACGTACATACACAGTACTCCTTTCCAACCTGTCATGTTGTGATAAGGGAATTTTCTTTCCTTATGGGTATTACTCACACTCTCTATTGATTTGTTCTGCTGTACCAGCTAAAAGTCTTAAATGGAGAACTTGGCACAGGAAATATTCATCATCCTGAGGAATTGTGACTTCATGTACTATACAGCTGTTGTTTACCTACAGATTATCCCACTCAACTTTCTATCATTGTCTGTCTCAGGTTTTGCTCTTTTTTTTTCCTCCCTATATTCTGTTTTGCATATTTGGGGGTGAGGTGGGTGGGGAAGGATCCATAATAGAATATTAATTTTCTCTAGCAAAGAACAGCTTTCCAGATCAGGTCTTTGTGATTTCAAGTATAGTAGGTGTGGATTTCATAGTATTTTTGAGCACTATACACAATTGCATAAAAGCTTCCCAGGGAGCAAAAATGCCAACCAGTGCCTTGATGTTCAGAGTTTGAGGATATGATGTAACAATGGTTTTTGAGATGTAGCTAGTTAAATGCAAAAAATTAGAAGAAGAAATATCATTGTACTCAGGTTATCATATATTTAGGGCTGAATGGTCTTTGGAAGATATCTAGTCCAATCCTCTCATTTTGCAGATGGGGAAATGGAGTCTCAAAGACGTTAAGTGATTTGTTCAAAGTTATAGAGGTAGCAAGTGATAGGCTACCCAGTTCCTCTGATTCCTTTTTCAGCTCCCTTTCCTCTAAATCATGCTGCCTCAAACAAAATCCTCTATGGCAAAAACTTTCCTGGATGAACCATTGCTGGTTCTGTAGAAGAAAGTGTGAAGGGAACAAACAAGCATTTATTAAGCACCTACTATGTTTCACCGTGTTAAAGTGCTTTACAAATATTATCTCACTTGATCCTCACAACTTTGTGAATAGGTCCTATTGTTATCCCCATTAGAAGTTAAGTGACTTGCTAGTGAGGATCTGAGACTGGATTTGAACGCAGTTCTTCCTGATGTCAGGTCTAACAATCCATCTACTGAACCACTTACTGCAGAAGAAAGCTACAAATTCAGTGACTTTTAGAGTAAAAACATCTTTCAAGAAAATATTTGAATTAATTCAACTATCTCAGGCAGAATTGTGTCCCATCTCAAGAAATTCTTTCTTGAATTGGCAGTAGCTGCTTTGGTCAGTGTTGAGTTGTTTATAGTAGGACTTAGAGTAAACTTATTTATGATGAACTTCAAAATTTTATTCAAGTCAAGATGACTTGAAAAGTCATCTCCCTCTTTCTCTCTCCTTCTCCCTCTCCCTCTCCCTCTCCCTCTTTTTTCCCCTTCCTTCCCTTCTTTCTTCCCTCCCTCCCCCCCTCTCTCTCCTTCCTTTCCTCCCTCTCTCTCTCTCTCCTTCCCTTCTTTCCTTCCTTCTCTCTCCCTCTCTTTGTCTTTCTTTCTCTTCCTCCCCTTTCCCTCTCTCCTCCAGTTTTAAATCTGCCCTCCTTTGCTTGAAAAGTTGTCATCTCATGTCACATTTTTAAATAGATCTTTGTCCCGGTATTGTCAGAACTTCTGTTCTCTGGATATGTTTTTCTCTTTGTGTCTTATTTAGATTATTATCATCATCTTTTATTTTAATCTCATTGAATCCATGTAAAAGATGTAGTCTTGCTGGTATTTAGGGAAAAGAGCTTTTCTGGCACCATGTTCTTGGTAAGAAGTCACTTTTGAACGGCTTAAAATGTGTTGTTCTTTAAGGGATAAGTTCTCTATTATTCTCCTTCTTCTCCCCTGCTCCCCAATAAAAATGAAACCAAACTCTATAGTACAGGCAGAACCCTTGACTAGGTCTCTGGTCACCAGAGCCTTGTATAGGCAAGATGGCGTTGTGTAGACCTGACATGCTGAATCATTGAACTGTCTGAGTCCTTTTTATTTTTTATAGTTTCAGTATGTACATTAGGTCATTGAGCACAATCTATTTTAAAATGGACACCATCTGGTGCTAAGTGGTGCATAAGATGAGGCAGAGGTCACAGGAGACCAAACATGCTCTTTGCAAATACTGTACAAGATGTATGGCAATAAATTATTTACTTCTATAAATTTTTTTTGTAGCACATTTAAATCATGGGCTTTAGATACTCCTGAAAGTTTTCCAAGTTAATGAAACTTGGGAGATAACTTGGCACAGTGAATAGAGTTTTGAACTTGAAGTCAAGAGACCCAAGTTCAAATTCTGACTCAAGAACTTCACTCCTTATTCTCTCTGCTTCTGTTTCCTTATTTGTAAAATGGGAATATTAATAGCATTATTTTTTGTAAACAATATATTTTTTTCTAATTACTTTCAAAGATAGTTTTCAATATTCATTTTTATAAGATTTTGACTTCCATTTTTTTCTCTTTCTCCCTCTCTCCATCCTCCCTCCCCAAGACAGCATGTAGTCTGATAGAGGAAGAGCACTTAATTCACAGAGTTGTTGTGAGGATCAAATGAGATCATATATACACTGCTACATAGGTTATAACAATTTCTAATTACTTTCAAAGATAGCTTTCAATATTCATTTTTATAAGATTTTGACTTATTTTATTAATTTTATTTTTCTCCATTATATGATCAGCATTGTTTAGCATGGAAAGGAACCTTACATAGGCTAGCCACTTGATGATGGTTTTGCCCTTGGTGACTCATAAAACAAAGAAAAATGCAAAATGGTCCTCAGTCCCATGGATTTACCGTTTCCATCTTCAGTGGTGGTGTCAGTGACAGAAAAAGGAGGCAGAAGGTACTAAGAGTCGTGAGGTTTTTTTAGACTACTAATAAACATTAACTTAATGACTGGGAAATGAATGTGGACTACTTGCATCTTTTTTTTCTTCCCAGGTTATTTTTACCTTCTGAATCCAATTTTTCTTGTGCAATAAGAGAACTATATGGATCTGCACACATATATTGTATCTAGGTTATACTTTAACATGCTTAACATATATAAGTCTGCCTGTCATCTAGGGGAGGGGGTGGAGGGAGGGAAGGGAAAAGTTGGAACAGAAGTGAGTGCAAGGAACAATATTGTAAAAATTACCCATGCATATGTTCTGCCAATAAAAAGCTATAATTAAAAAAATATTTTAATTGTGAGAGCCTGACACAGTGTACCAGAGAAATTGAATCATACCAGGGCAGCTAGATGACACAATGGATAGAGCACCAGCCCTGAAGTCAGTAGGACTTGAGTTCATATCTGGCCTCAGACACTTTACACTTCCTAGCTGTGTGACCCTGGACAAGTCACTTAACCCCAATTGCCTCAGCAAAGAAAGAAAAGAAAAGAAATTGAATCGTACCAATTTTGATATTCCAACTAGAAGAGACAGTTGCAACTAAGTGGAAAGATGGATCATAGATTTTCCTTCAAAAAGCATGAAAAGGGAATTGTGTGGATTAAATCACACAAAACCAAAAGGAACAAAAAAATATCATTTCATAGGATGGTTATTTTGCATTTCATTGCTTATAATAAGCATTTAAGGAAAGACCACCATGAAGATAATTGCAGCCTACATGCCAACATCTGTATAGGAAGATAAGAAGATGGAAAAAAAACTCTACTAGACTTTCTAAATTGAACCATTATTTACCTTATATTTTGCACTTTATTAAAAAATTTTTTTACAAGCACTTATTATCTCTTTCTCTCACTACTCCCTGATCAGACAATAAAACAAAAAAGAAAAATATAATCCTCATAATAAATATAGCACAGTAGAACAAATCCCCACATTGGCCACAACATATACTTTAATACTCAGTAGGTGACCACAATGTAAAAGTAGGAATAAGGGGGTGATTGCAAAAAAAAAAAAGAGAAAAAAAGAAAAAAAAAGAAAGCACAGTTCAGGTTTAATGAACAAAAGAACAATTTTAGAGATTTCTCAGAGGCTTTATTTATTTGAATCATAGTCCCTTAAAGAATGTAGTTTGACTATTTCTAGTCATATGAAAAAATGCTCTAAATTACTATTGATCAGAGAAATGCAAATTAAGAAAATTCTGAAGTACCACTATATACCTCTCAGATTGTCTGAAATGATAGGAAAAGATAATGATAAATGTTGGAAGGAATGTGGGAAAATTGGGACACTAATACATCGTTGGAAGAGTTGTAAACTGATTCAATCATTCAGAAGAACAATACAATATCAAACTGTGCATACCCTTTGATCCAGCAGTGTTTCTATAGGGCCTGTATTCCAAAGAGATCTTAAAGGAGAGAAAAGGACTCACATGTGCAAAACTGTTTGTAGTAGCTCTTTTTGTAGTGGCAAGGAACTGGAAACTGAGTGGATGCCCATCAGTTGGGGAAATGGATGAATAAATTATGGGGATATTATTGTTCTATAAGAGACAATCAGCAGGATGATTTCAGAAAGGCCTGGAGAGACTTATAAGAACTGATGCTAAGAGAAATGAGTAGAACCAGGAGATAATTATACATGGCAGCAACAAGATTATGTGATGATCAATTCTGAAGAACATGGTTCTTTTCAACAATGAGATCATTCCAATGGTCTTGTGATAGTTCTTTCTTATTTTTTTCTTTTTGATCTGATTTTCTTGTGCATTATGATAATTGTGAAGATATATATAGAAGAATTGCACATATATTTGATTACTTGCTAAGGGAGGGGGTAGGGAAAAGGGAGGGAGAAAAAATTGGAATGCAAGATTTTGCAAAGATGAATATTGAAAACTACTTATGCATATATTTTGCAAATACAATTTAAAAAATGTAGTTTGAAATAGCTGAATATGGCCAGTACTGCATAATATCATAATAAAAGAACAATAGTTATCAGTGTAGAAGTCATTTCTAAATGACTAAGTGCATTTAAATTATTAATTTGTCATAGTAGTGATCAAAATTAACTGAATTAAAAAAAAGATGATAGTGAAAAAACTTTGATATAGTTTAATTAGCTATTGATGCCAGAAAAAGTGAAATAGGCATTAGACTTAGACATAGTCTGTGTTATCCATTTTTTTTCAGTATTTTTATCTTTCTCTTGAACCACTTGGGAGTATTTTGCTGTGATTCCTTTCTCTTTTGAGAATCCACAAGGTACCCATCAGACATTGATTACTTTTTCTTTGTCTTGCAGTATTTAATCAAATATTTATACTTCTTTAGATGACTTTGAATTCATTTTTGATTTGTTCTCAAGATTTTTTTTTACTGAGTTTTCAACAGTTTTATATCTTTGGAAATTTCAACTTTTTATGCTAAACACCAATTGCTTACTTTCTGACACTATCTCCTTTGATGGCATAGCCTTGGAAACTGGTTCTTAAAGTTGTCTCAGCTTCTTCTCACTTTGGGGAATTCATTTTTCACCAGCCCCAAATGGGAGGGGGAAAAGGGAATATAAGTGACCTTAGCTGGATGCCAGTTCTCTTTTCCTCAGACCTATTGGGACTTTTCCCTGCACATTCTGGAGTCCAGACCTATTTACCTTTGTTTCTTAGTTCTTTGACTTTGTATTGCTGCAATACAGCACGTTCTCTCTTACTAGGAAGAGCAAGTTTGTTTTCTTATACTGCTTCCCTATGGAGAAGGGAAGACAGAATTGATTTCTGTTGCTTGTTGTCATAGAATGGTGAGATGAGAGCAGGATCAGGAGATGGTGTATACTGGCCAAAATGATAGCAGTTATAGTGGAATATTGAGAGGATCCCAAAAAATAAGGCTTTGAGAGACTTAATGTAGCTGTCTTCTCAGAACATAAGAATTCATGGAGGTGGGGGTGGGGTGTTGAGGAGTGCTGATTGAGCATATCAGTGATTTAAGAAATAGTTTTTACTTGTGCTAATTCTTCAAGTTTTACTATGTTTTTGGTTTCTTAGTTTGTGGAGAGAGCTGCAATTAATTTACCTTTTCCATATAATTCTTATTTGAGAGAATTGAGAGATGAGAGGTTTTGAAGAAAATGCCTAATCCTGTCTTGTTGGTCACACAATCCTATTACTTAAAGAATTTCTTAAATAAGTTTTAGTGTGTAAATTTTTTGCCCCAAGTAGAAGATGTAAAGACCTAGAAACTACTTTGGTTAGCGAACATTTGATCTCCTTGCCAAGAAACAGATACAGCAGCCAAAGGCAATACAAGTTTAGAGTATTAACTTATTTGTAATGTTTTATGGAGGATGATAGTGGGAGAGTATGAGAAAAATCATTGCATAAGGGAATGAGAAACATTGGAAGGAAAAAATAAGTTTTTACAGTTAGCTTGGCGACAGACCCAACTAATCAAAATAATGCCGAGAGCATTTAAGGATGAACCTCAAAAAAGGATAAAAAGTCAGTGAAAAATTCAAAGATTGCTTAAGATTTTCTCAGCATATTTTTTTTTCTATTAATGACTTTGGAGCTATCTTATTTTAACTCAGCCCTCAATGTGTTTAATGCATTTTAAATAAACAGAAATGGCCCTAAAGGAATTAAAGATAAGAAGAGCAACTAGATTTGAGCTAGTACATACAGGAGATGTGTTTTGTGGGGCTGGTAAATTTTTGAAGTAGTTGATCTTTTTTCAAGATATCTGAAATAGAGGTGGGGGTAACAAAAATTTGGGAAGAGGAATCATATATCTTTTTCCTAAAAAAAGTTGAAGACAATATTGATAACCATTAACTGACATGTTTAGTTTATTAGCCAAGTCTCTGAAGAATGGTTAATGAGAGGACAGATTTTCACAAGTTCTCATCACATAATTGACTGAAAAGTAAAAAGAATACAAGATACCAAATATGTTCATTGTTCGGGAATTTTTCTTCACTAGACCTAAGATTTCAATGGCTTAAAAAGTTTCCTTTGAGGAATTTTCTGCACTCATGCAGATCATCACAGTCTTTGTGACTTAGATTCTTGATGTTGCCTGGGGATCAGGTAAGTTGGATTTCGTAGGGTCACAGAGAGTGTGAGACAGAAATCTAGGGAGAAGACAGAAATCTAGGTCTTCAGGACTCTGAGGCTGATTATCTTTCTATTATTTCACTTTGTAATATTTGGCGAGTGATAATTACATTAATTATGTTTGGCATTTGTATAGTACTTTGAAGTTTACAAAAGACAAAAATGGGACATTATCACATTTAAGTCTCACAGTGACCAAGTGAGGCAGATGATAAAGGAATTATTGTCCTTAGTTTATAGATGAGGAAACCAAGGCTCAGGAGTTAGTATTTTACTCATGGTCATGTGGTATATTTGAAAGTTTGAATTTGAGCCTGTCTTCCTGATTCACATGCCTTGAACGCTTGCAGTAATAAAGCATTTGATACAGTAAGCCAAATAAAAGACTCTTCCATTGAGGTGTTTGCCTTCCACATCTTGAAACCCTTCAAGAACTGCTGATAGATATGACAACAAAAATAACAGTGATCATCCTCTGATAATTAATATCCAGTGATACAGAAAACAGAGATATATCCTCATGAAAAGTGTTTGGCACCATATATAAGATATCCAACACAGAATCCAAATGGAAGAGGGATTTTCTTTAGACAGTGAGATTGTCCAGATATTCCTATTTATGGATAACACATTGTTGATTCCATCAAGCTGTGATCATTGCATAGCCTTCTAAATGAGATCCACAATCATGCAAAAGAATTAGTCTAACTATTCACACGGGGGAACAAAAACCTAAGTTTTTTGAATAACAGTTATTCTTCAGACTGTGATAAATATCTGGATAGACAGCTCCTAAGGCATAGTGCACAAATATATAAATCTTGGATAAGATGCTGATTCCCTGAGGTAAATGGAGAAAGATAGTGGACTAGATTGAATATGGACAATTGTGCAGTCCTTTTAATTACTTTAGGATCTTTATCAAAACAAAGAAGCATTTTAAAAATACAACATTCTTCCCATGATGTTATGTGGTTGTAAACCAGAGATCCCTGCCTTATTATTTAAAAAATTGTTGTGTGCCACCTAAATGGCATTAGGGAAATCCCATTTTGGGATATGAGTAAGTTGGAGCATATTGCCAATGCAATGAAGTAAATCATTAAATGTATAACTAAAAAATGAGGTGACCTGCTTTTGCAATTACATTGGGGGATGTACTTTGGTATTCATGAATTGTCAAAATAAGTTACATATATGATAGTTGCATTGGTTGGGAATGAGTGGATGGGTTGGGAACTGTCTCTTTGGAGGGAATGATCAATTGAATTATTATAGCATATATGACAGGCCTTTTTTAGTTCTATGTGTGTGATTTAGTTCTATGTATATGATTGGCTTCACATTATGACCATTTTGTGCCACTTTTATATTTCTAAAAGATAAATATTCCTTGGATCTGAGGTTTCAGTTATGTATGTATGCTTCCAACAGCACCTATTACAATGATCCATCTTTTCTAATTCCACTTAACTCTTGTTCCAATCCCTCTTGTAAATCCTTCACAGCAGTCCACCCACTTTTCTCTAGACTTTCTTATAGATCTTTTGACATTATGGAGTTTTGAATGGAGCAAGCAAGCTGTCATCCAGATAGTCTGTTCTCTTACTATATGACTGATCCCGTTCCCTTTTTGGTCAAACATCTCTTTGATAGATTAAGTCTCTTTCTGGAATACTTTCCACCATGGAACCACTCATGGTAACATACAAAAACAGTTAATCATAAAATAAACATTACTATGACCATGCCTGAAAGAAACATGTGCAATTTTTTATCTGTAATCTCTCTCCCCTAGGAGAAAGGAATATCTTTCATTATCTGTTCTCTGAAATCAATATTGGTCATTTTTTGCACTACCTTTTTTGCATTGCAATTAATTGTGGAAATTTGCTGTAGCCCATTTATGCCTATCATGCATCTGTCCAATGGCCTTTGAGTGGCCCATGATTTCTTTCCCTTGGAAAATAGGTCACCTTTGCAGCCGTATAGTGTCCCTAGAAGAAATTTGATGTTAAAAAGAGAGCTTTTAATTACATGGACAACTTGGTACCTTTGAAGATCTTGCATAATTTCCTAATGTAACTTCCAATGTCTCATTCTTTTTTTCTCCATTCAATCCTGTTATCAGTTTATTGTTTTCAGTGTTTGTCCAAAATGCATGTACTTATGAACTGATTCTATGGGTGCAAATGTGAACTGATTTTAATTTCTTTCACAAATTGATGAAAAATCATCAATCATAGGCAAGCCACTTAACTTTTGGTTCCTATTACCTCATGTGTAAAATGAGGAGATTAGACTTAAGGATTCTAAAGATCTCTTTTAGATCTAAATCTGTAATCCTAACAGAAATACATTGCTATACAGTTAACATACTTTAGCACTGTAAGGATCCATGAATTTGTTAGTATATGGATTTCTTTTAGCACACTGATCACAACTCACCCATTCTTTAGCAGTGTTCATCACTGCTGTGATGTGGTAAGGTCTGGTGAGGAAACTTTTCATTCTTGGCTAGGCTGATTTTTGTATGATAGCCCTAGTCTTTCTATCTGGGGGTAGAAACTCTCATAGAGACATGATTCTACTAAATACAGTTCGTGATCTTGTGAATTTTGATCACAGTGCATCTTGACTTCTAACTTTCATGAGCCTTTCTTTGAAATCACAAGTTTGAATTGAGAAGACATGCAGAATTCATGGGACCAATTCAATGTTTAGATATAACACACCAAAAGCACTGCACCCAGAGCCTTATGTAATAAGCACATAACAAATTCTTATTGATATGCTTATCATGAGTATTCCAATTAATCTTTTCCCCACAGATGAACTTTCGAGAACACAGGTTTCAATGAGTCATTGGACTCATCTTGGAGAGATCCCAGGAGAGAGAGTAGGACTTTAGCATTTGAAAATATTTTCCTTAAAATGTTATTGATGTTTATTTGGTTTCAGGAAACATGGAAAAGAATTTATATTTTATTGATGTATTTGGGTTCATCTCTTGTGTAGATATAGGTCAGTACCTTTTGTTCTCTTCTGTGTTGGTGTTAAGACAGAGAGAATGTGCTAAGATTATACACTGTGTGAACATAGTAACTGGAGAAAAGTGATAGCAGGAGCCATAATTAAATTGTGTTAAATTTTTTATAGACTTTACAATTTACAGAGCACTTTTATGTACACTCTCACATTATTTTATCTTTCAAATTGTACTTCAAGGCATGTAGGACAAGTATTTTTATATACATTTGATAGATCAGGTAAGAGGCTGAGAAAGCAAGTGACTTGGTCAAGATCACATAGCGGGGGCAAAATTAGGGTAAGAGCCCAGATTCATTCCCATGTCTTTTCCTACTATATTGCTTCATAGCTTATAAAACAAACAACCCCAATTTTGGTTTTGTTATTGTTCAATCATTTGAGTCATGTTTGACTTTGTGACCACATTTGGGGTTTTCTTGGCAAAGATACACCAAAGTATCTTGCTGCTTCTTTCTCCAGCTTATTTCACAATTGAGGAAACTGAGGCAAACAGGGTTAAGTGACTTGTCCAGGGTCACACATCTAGGAAGTGTCCGAGGCCAGATTTGAATTATGTTTTCCTGACTCCAGACCTGCTGCTTTATCCATTATACCACTAAGTCTCCCCTTCCCTCTCTGGTTAAAAATATCACATTTGGAACTTTATGCTGCTTTGGAATATTTAGATGTTTGAGCTTCTCTAAATTTCTTTGAAAATCATTTGCTAAATCTCTAATAGATGTGAAAGTCTCAGAAGATATATTGAATCTGAGATAATTTTGTGTTTGCTTAAAGTATTTTATTTGATAGGTGAGCCATAAGAGTATCCATTTTTTCGAAAGATTAATATCCCAGCCAAATATTTTGAAACTTACTTTGACGATGGTACTATTGTTTCAAAACTACAATTTTTGGCTCTCACATTTTTTTTTTGCTCCCCATTCATGTTCCTCCCGTCATATTTGAATATTTCATTTAATGTATGTGAAAATGTTTGTTTAGCTAAATCTTTCAATGCAACAAGAACCATTTCAGAATAATTCGGTGCCAAATTGATTTTAAAACACCATCAAACAGAGAAAAATAGTTTGTCAGTGGGATCTTAGGACCCAAAGAGAATATGCTGCTCTCAGCATCACTGTAAGAATGAAAGGAGACAAATCCGATGTGTTTGGGCTTGTACTGGCTCTTGACCAAAATCAGAAAAACTAATGGACTATGGCATTGTTAGCCAAGTCTGATAACCTGCAAAGTAAATGTTATTCATTTGGATAGTAGCTATTCTAAGTAACATTTCTGAGAAAATACACGTTTACTGTAATTGACTATCAAAGTGACTTAACAGTTTTCTGTTTTCAGTAATTCCAATTTTAAACAAGAAGGCATCAATTTTTCTTTTTTCTTAGCAGTGTATTAAGTTGAAGATCCCTTGGACAATCATATCAGCTCTAAAACTGGCAATTCCATTTGTTGATTATGAAAGTGTTTTGGACTCAGGAGAGCTTGACATAGCTTTTAAAGTTTCTCATTCCTATGTTAAGATCATGCAAATTTCTTTGGTAAATGCAACCGTCAAGATAAATCTATTTACTACTCTCTGATTATTAATGTGAAGCAAAAGATGTAAGGGGGTCTATGAAGTTAAGGATATCATAAATGCACACTGTGAATATATATTTCCAGAATTATATATCTAGCTCTAGTTTCTCTCTTGTGTCACTAGCTGTCTTTGCATGGCTTCCGTTACATTTCCCATGGGTATCTTAAACCAAATATGTCCAAAACAGAAATCATTTTTCTTTTCTCCAAACCCTATCCTCTTTTCAGTTTCCCTCTTGCTGTTGTAAGCACCTCTGAATTTCTAGTCACCCAGTTTTGGTGTTATCCCTCTCTCTTTACTTTCCTTCATGTCTTATACCCCATATTCTTCAGAAAGACTTTCCTAGTCCTCCTCCCAACCAACTAGTACTTTCACTCTAAGATTATGTTTCATCTTCTTGAAATGTCTTAAATGTATCCAGATATTTATATACGGTCTACTGTATAAGAATGTGGACACAGTTTTTGCCTTTCTTTGTATCAGTTCTTAGCATACTGTCTGGAATTAAAAGTTTATTAACACCTTGATAAGGAAGGAAGGAATGAGAATTAGTTAAATGCTTAATATGTACCAGATACTCCACTAAGTGCTATTTTATAAATATTATCTCATTTGATCTTCATAATAACCGTGGAAGGTGTGTGCTTTTACTGTTGAGATAACTGAGACAGACTAAAATAAAGTTTCTTGCTTAAGATCCCCCAGCTAATAAGTATAGATAGAATTGAACTCAGATCTTCCTGACTCCAGATCTAGTGCTCTATCTCTTCCTTTATCCAGTTTCCCAATAAAGTAAATAATAAATCTTATGGACTGATTACCATTATAGAGGATGATTTAGCAAGAGTGATCTATATAAAAACTTTTAAAATTGTGGCTCACTATTCTACATGGGGTCATGTAGCTGAATGTGGGGGTTGTGAAATTATGATTTATTATTAGTAAATATTTGATTTTTATACCTGTTTTATATACTCAGACCCAAAAGGGATGTGAGTGGAAAAAGTTTAAGACATCCTGATGTATATATACTATCATCATGGATCCTTGCATGGTTCAAATGGATGAGGGATTTCTTATAGATCCTACAGTATCTTCCAGATACTACCTTTTACTTTTGCTGTTGTGCTCATGGTATCAAGATTTCGAAAAGCTCAGTGATTTTTGGTATGACCAGTAATTACTTTAAAGGAATCAGCTGAACAATCTACTCAATAAAAATTAAATGGCTACAAAATGCCTATTAGCTAGACTATTACATGAAGTTGGTCTACAGGTTCATGTAGAGAGTATATATTTATTTCTATGTAAGTGGGATGGATACTGAAGATAGACAGTGAGTTGATCTCATAATTGAATAGAAAGAATAGAATAATTTGGAGTGCTTCTGAGAAGTTGTACAGCTTCCATTGATTCCAGATTGTACCTGGCATAATGAATTTATCTTTTAATGCAAATCTCCCTGGGATGCTATATGATTATAAATTTTGGAAAACTACACACTCCTAAAAGTCAAAGTTGTGAGTGACCTTGAAAATATAAATGCTGCATATAAATACATAGTTGGCACATTTTGACTGCAGCTTTCCAGGGTCTTTGAAGTCAGGAATGAACTACTATTACTATATTAAGCAATTATTGTTGCTTAATGTACTTCATATATACTTAAGTATTTATTGGCTTGATAACTAAATATTTCATAGGACTAATGAGCTGTTTTTGCTGAGTTATCTTAAGTAGACTTTAAGGTTTGAGTCTGAGTCCCAACTGTATACCTTGTTAGCTATGTGACTCTGGGCAAATCATTTACCTTCTATGAAATCCAATTCCTTGATCTATAACGCATGTCATGAACACCATCCTCCCCTCCTCCACTCTCAACTGGGTACCTCACCTTTTACTTCACTCAAAAAACTGAAGTCATTACTGTGAACTCCATATTCTTCCCTTCTTTTAATCTGAAAACCTTCTGATATCATTCTCTACTCTCTTCTCTTTTCCCCCAGTCTCTGAAATAGGGTAGTCTTTCTTCTTGCCAAGCCCAAGCTCCATATACATGCCCTTGATCCTACATTATTCTTTATTTTCTAGTAGATCACAATATCAGTGATAGTCTCTTTATTTTTCCATAGTATTTTATTTTTCATAATATATGCAAAGATAGTTTTCAACATTCACCTTAGGAAAACATTGCATTTCAAATTTTTCTTCCTTTCCCCACCCCTCCCCATGATAGCAAGCAATCAAATATAGGTTAAACTTGTGCAATTCTTTTAAACATATTTCCATATTCATGATGCTGTATGTGAAAAATCAGATCAAAAGGGAAAAATCACGAGAGAGACAAACAAACAGCAACAACATATTCGGTCTCCATAGTTCTCTCTTTGGAGAGAACTCTCTTTCCATCACAAGTGTCTTGGAATTGTCTCCTTAGACTGATTCCCTTTCTACTACCTTCAAATATGACCATCTGCTCCATGCTTAAAAATTCTTCACTAGACTCTATCATCTTCTAAAGCTACTATCTTATATCCCTTTTCTCTCCTTCAATTAGACTGCTAGAAAAACTGTTTATACTACCTGCCATTTCCTCATCTCTCCCCTTCTTCAACACTTTGTAATCAGATTTCTAATTATTTCATGACTGAAACTGTCATCTCCAAAACTGTTTCCCTTAGTTGCCAAATCTCATGCTTCTCATGGTCCTTGTCAGTCCTCATCCTTTCTTGACTTACCTGCTGCTTTAGACACTGATTACTTTCTTCTTTCACCTGTTTTTTCTGAATTTGTGATACCATTTTCTCCTTGTTCTTACCCTAGCTTTTTAGTCTCTTTAGTGTTTTCCAAGATATTATCTCAAGTCCCCTACTCTTTTCTCTATTCAAGATCTTATCAGTTTCCATAGTTTAATTGTCATCTCTTTATGACTGACTCTCATGTCTATATTCAGCTTCTCCTATTCTTTGTCTGTCTGTCTGTCTCTGTCTAACATCATCAGTTGCCTCTTGGACATTTCAAGCATTTCACACTGGATGTATCCAATAGAGATTATTTTTTCTTGTCAAAGCCACTTCTTTTCAAAACTTCTTTATTTTTGTTAGCACCCCCTTTCAATCTCCAAGGTTTGTAATGTTGACTCTTCACTCTCACTGCATTCTTTCTATCCTCACAGATAACACCTTAGTTCCAAGTCTCATCATTTCTTGCCTGGATTATTTCAGCATTCTCCTAATTTGTTTCCCTGTTTCAAGTTTCTCCCTACTTCCTCTGTCACGTTGCTATCAGTGTTCCTTAAACAGACTCTCCACCATGTTATTCCTGACTTAATAAACTCCAGTTGCTTTCTATGGCTGATACACTTCTGTTTGTCTTTAAAAATCCTTTACAACCTTGTCCCAACATACCATTCCAGCTTCATTCGACTTTACCTCCCCTCTTCCTACACTCCTTGCTCTAGTCAAACTGACCTTTGTGTCTCCTATATGACATTTCTCTGTCTCTGTGCCTATAAAGGACTCCTACTTTTCCTTCACAGCACATTAAAAAAGAATCTTTTGTGAAGGAGCTTAAGCACCCCCATGAAGATTTTTTTTATTTCCTCCCATTTACTAGAGCTGATTCTCCCACACTATATTCTATATATCTATTTTGTATTGTATTTATTTTCTTTAAATTTATTCAGCAATATTTATGTACACCCTTCTTATCTTTCCATTAGAATGTAAATCCAATGTGAAGAGATGATTTCAATTGTTGTCTCCCCAGCAGTTAACCTGGTATATAGTAGGTGTCTAATAAATGTCTGTTGATCGATTAAAGGGATTTGGGGTAGATATTTTTTAAGGAGAAAGAGCAATGGTTTTAGAAATAGAGGATTCAGATTCAAATCCATCTGTATGACCTTGGGCAAGATGTTTAATGTTTCTAGGCTGTAGTCTGTAAAATGAAGGGCTTTTACAAGCTGGTTGCTAAGGTCTCTTACAGCTTTAAATCTATGATCTTAGGTTTCTTTTCACTCTAACAGTCCATTATTCTTGATTTTACTTCTGGGGCCAGCAATAAAAATGGCTTCTTGGTATATACACTATGAAAAATTGCCTCACTTCTTAAAGCGTTGTAAAAATCATGTTTGTATAGCTCCCTCTCTAGGCCATTATTATATGTTTTAGGTTAAGAATTTACTGATTTGAATGTATGAATTAGCTGAGAGTTTCTTTCTTTGAACCATAAAAGCATTTTGGATAATTTCCTTCCATTCTCACATGATGTTCACATATATTCACACATAGTAATTGTAGCTATTTTTTGATATGGTAATTAGGTTAGATTGTCAGGGCTACATACTTGTAATTCAGTTTTACAGACCTGGTAGATTTGTGAATTGCAGTTGGATGGTCAATAATTATTCAAGGCTGTTGGAGCAAGAGAGAATTAGATTTTATATATGCCATGGCATTGATGCAGTTGCATTTGACCCCTACAGATATAATTTTTAGAAGTTTCATAATATGTATGCAGCAGGAGTTGTGATACCAAAGGTTTTGGGGGAGAGTGGAGAAGGGAAGAGCTTTTTGCTTTAGTTGGATTTTTTTTTTAATATTCATGTTAACTGAATGTTGTTCTTTTTAGAATGTCCCTTGAGGCTTGTAAGAGTTCTTTTAAGCCTACAAGTACTCAAAATGAAATTATTTGGGATCATAAATGTTTTCCCAGAAATTGTGGGTTTTAAAAGTTTTTCTTGGACTTTATTCCAATCATTTAGGCTTAGTTCAAGATTATGATATGCTATAATGTATCAGATACAATTAGGGAAACATATGGATTTCCAGTTTTATAATAGCAAAACTTTTTTTAAATCAAATGACAGTACAGAAACAAACATAATTCTGCTTCTTGCTACTCCAGAAACTCTCTCCCATACCTCAATTATGAAGCTACTAGTTTTGCTTTTGAATATTAGTATTGTGTTTTTGGTTCCAATGTCTCTTCTGCAGGACAGTAAAGGTTTGTTAGTTTGTATTTACAATAAAGAAATGAGAACTATTAAACTAAACAGGCTCATCTTATAAAGTAAATAAGCAATCAGCACAGTCTTGCTCTTTTCTTAAAATATAATTCATCTTTGTAGTATCTATGCACTTTATTTTCAAGTTTATATAATATTTTTGATATTTGGAAATTTTAGAATAGAATACTTATACTGTATGATTTGGAGTAAATGCAAACTAGTGCAGGTCATAAATTTCTTTCCAGCCTGAGTTACATTGAAATAAAATTCCTCTGAATGCAATTAATAGGAGCTCTCAGGCAGAACCAAGTAGGATCATGTTTTTTTGCCCCTTTAAAAATTCCATGAACATTTTGGAAAAACACATTTAAGCTTTCTACAGCACCACCTCCTTGGATTTAGACCTGTACAAATTACAGTAAAATGTCATTATTATTTTTTCTACCTCTATTGAGTCTCTCCCATCTCCAGGCAAACAGGGTAAGGCAGTTCAATCTTCTTGTTCTGTCGCCAGAGAGAACAATGATCTCCTCACTGACCAATTGCCTTAGTGCTGAGACCAAAATGCCTGGCAAATTGATGGGACAAATCAGCTGCCTTAACAAATGGTTGAATTTAAGTATTCAGGACCACGCAAGACAGCCACCCACCTGCACGGAAACTAGTCTGAAAAAATTGGTATTCAATTTGTCAACTTGGATTGTGTTTGTGTTTTTTCCTATGTTATTCCTAAAATGTGGGGAAAAGAGAACAGCCACCCACAGAGTTATATTTAGGTTATTTCTAGTTCATTACTCACAATATCATATCCCCTAAGTCTCGTGGGAAGGGTATTTGGAAAGGTTCCCTTACAAAAAATGGCCAAAACCTTGGATTTTCATGTAGCCATTTTGGGTCTACATTTGTAAATGGTTTTTGGCTGTTATAAGCTCAGTCTATAAACTTGCTGATAAAAAATTCTAATGAGTGCCAAAAGGAGGTCTGCTGTATTGCTACTCTCCCTGTATTAGTGGGATCCTAATTTTGGATTTTTATTCCCCCTTAAGAATTAAGGAAAAGTGGAATTCACTAACAGACTTTTAAGGAACCAGGTGCTTTAAAAAAAAAGTTCTTTCAAGACTTCCTTCAAGCCTCTCAAGCATTAAGTTATACAAACTGCAGCATTGAGATGTCCAAGATATGGCAGGGGTGCAATTCATCTGAAAAAGTTCTGGGTTTTTAAGTGGATTGTAAGCTCAGCACGAGCTGACAGGGCATTCTTACAGTCAAAAAAACTAATGAAAACCTAGCCTGCATTAAATGAAGCAAAGATCCTGATTTTGGCCCAGTCTCAGGAAAAACTTCCTAATAATTTGAGCTGCCCCAAAGCAGCCCATTCTGCTGTTTAGAGAAGTGGCGATTTCCCCTTTCTCAGAAGGTTTCAAGCAGAAGCTGAATGACCCCTTGTTGGATACATTCTAGTGGGGATTCTTTTCATGTATAGTTTGGACTAGCTGGCTGCTGAGAGCCCTTTTCAGCTCAAAATTTGAGATTCTGTACTTTTCTAAAGTTGAAGACCAGAGAGATAATGGTATCGCTGTTTAGCTCAGTCATTTTCTAGTTGTATCTGCCTCTTTGTGACCTCATTTAGGATTGTCTAGGTAAAGATACTGGAGTGATTTGCCATTTCCTTTTCCAACTCATTTTACAGATGAGGAAACTGAGGCAAAGAGAGTTAAACCACACAGCTAGTATGGTGTTAAAGGCCAGATTTCAGCTCAGGAAGATGAGTCTTCCTGACTCCAGGCTCAGCACTTTATGCACTATGGTGCCATCTAGTAATACCCTAATGGTATTACTATCCAGTGCTCTGAATCACTTGCAGAATACTTTGTTCAGTTCTGGTGCCATATTCTGGGAAGGACAAAGATAAGCTGAAGAGCACACAGAATAGGATGACCAAAATATTTGAGTTTATGCCATATGAGAACTAGTTGAAGGAGTAGTAAAATTCCCTACACCTATTGTGATTAAAATTTTTTTCCCCCCTGGGGCTGCATTACAGACGGTCTCAATGTAAGTAGGGGTCAAATGATGATTTAGTTGAAAGATATAATGAGCTTTAATCATGAGAAGTTTTATAGACAAATTGTTTTAGATACAAAAGTCTTACATATATGTATGTATATATAGTATATATACACATACATATGTAATTTATTACCCAGTTGTGTAATGATATGTTAAATACACATACATTTGTGTATAGGAGAATTCAACACTGACTTCTATTTGAAAAGAAGGCAATGTACACATTATTTTGCAAAGGAAGAGCAGAAAAAGAAATAAACGAAATAAACCCAGCTGTGCCAATAATAAAACTCCCAAATCCAACTAAATAATCTGCAATGGATAAATTCCGGGTCTCTGAGGAAAATTCTGCAAATCATTTACTCTTTAACCTAACATTGAAAGAAATGGCTTTCATACCAGAGTGTAATGGAAAGATCACTCAAGTTAGAGCCAAAAAATCTGGTTTTGAATTCTATCTCTGATAGCCACTTCCTAAATTAACTTCGATAACTAACTACCTCTCTAGTGTTCAGCTTTCTCCTTTGTAATATGAGGATGTTGTCTAAAATGACTCCTAAGGTCCCTTTATGCCCTTCTCTTCTCCAGCTTAAACATCCCAAGTCCTTCATCCAGTCCTTATATGGCATAAACTCAAGCATCAACATGGTTCTCAGTGGATACTCTCTAAACCTTCTTATCTACACTATTTTACTTACTTTCTCTTTGACTTTAGTATCTGGCTGACTTCAATATAGTGACCTTTTTTTTTACCCTCTTGCTCTTGTATTAGGAGACTTCAGCAGTTACAGTAATATTTCTCTAAATGCCCAGATCCTCAACCTACTCATTTCTTATGTTCTCTTCTTCCATCCTAGTTATATATAGGAATCCTCATGTCCTTGATCTTGCCAGCACCTACTTTCTTGTTCAAGAACTGTGGAATTCCTTTGTCTTATCATAATCTTTTATCATTTCCTCTCTTCTTAAGCATTACTAATTCTAAACCCATTCTTTATCTTTATTGTGACCTCCAATGCTTCCATTCCCAATTTCTTTCTTTCCTTCCTTCCTTTCTTTCTTTCTTCCTTCCTTCCTTCCTTCCTTCCTTCCTTCCTTCCTTCCTTGCTTCCTTCCTTCCTCAATTGATGTTAAGTGACTTGCCCAGGATCACATAGCCAGGAAGTGCTCAATACTTTAGACCTTCACCAATGGTCTGTATATACTTTTCTTCCTTTCTAATCTTGAATTATCTTTTGCTATCAAATCCCATGTTCTTCAGTCCTCTTGAAACTCATGTATTTCCAAAACTCAGCCATGTGTTATTCTTAAGTCTTACAAAGTTGTTTGTTTTTTAACGTTACTATTCTTATAAATTGCTCTCCTGCTTCTGTTCACTTCACTTTGCATCAGTTTATATAAATCCCAAATTTCTTTGAAATGACCCCTTTTATAATTTCTTATTGCATAATAATATTATTCCATTCATATTCAATAGCTTGTCCAGACTTTCCCAAATGACGGGAATCCCACAGTTTCCAGTTTTTTGCTATTACCATAAAAGCAACAATGCTTTAAATATTTCTATATATGTGAGTTTTTAAATTCTTTCTTTTTAGTTACATAGGCCTACTAGCTGTATGGTTAGGTCAAAGAGTATATACAGCTTAGTGTCTTAGTTCCAAAAAGCATAGTGATAAATTGCTTTCCAGAATAGCTGTTACAATCCCATAGTTCTACCAATATTGTGTTAATGTGCCTGATTTCTTGCATCTCTTTCAACATTTACTGAAATCATTAGATTTGTCTACAGGAACTGCCTCCACACATAAAGTTAAAGAGCTGGTAGAAAACAAAACCAAGTTATTTGATGTGATAACACCATACATTTCAAGAGAAAGTAATGTTTTTTTTTAATTTCTTTCAGATAATTCATCTGAAGTCATTTGACTAATAATAATTAATAATTTGATGAGCTAGATAGATATCATTACTATTGTTTCCTAGAGGATTGAGAAAAAAACAGCTGACATTTACATAGTACTTTAAGATTTATAGAATGCTGTTACATACATTATTTCACTAGATATTTACAACCATCCTATGAGGTAGATAACTATTATTACCATTTTAGATGAGGAAGCTGAAACACAGAGAAGGCTATGTTTTGCTCTAGATCATGCCATAAATAACTGACAAAGCTAGACTAGAATCTAGATCTTCTGAATATTAATACTTGATTTTGCAAATTAGTATCCTTATATTAATTCATTATGATGATTTAAAATTTGATATTATGAAGTTGTAAATGTGAAGGAATTAGGTCTAGAACAGAATCCTATATGCCCGATTGGCAGTTTGATGATGTTCACACATTGCGGGAAAGAGAATGATTATATTGTTTACCTCGGGCCTCAGACAACATTTTCCTCCTCTTCTCTATCAGCATGCTGCAGTTGGATTTTCTGGGTATATTTTCTTTTTCTTTTTTGGTTTTTAATAGTGTTTCATTTTTCCAAATAACATGCAAATATAGTTTTCAACATTCACCTTTGCAAAATCTTGTATTCCAAATTTTTCTCCCTCTCCTTCCTCTCCTCTCTGCATTCCCCAAGACAGCAAACAATTCAATATAGATTAAACATGTACAATTCTTCTAAACATGTACATGAAAAATTAGATCAAAAAGGAAAAAAAAAACTCAAGACTGAACACCCCCCCCCCCGAAGCAAAACAACAACAACAACAACAAAAAAGTGAAAATATCATGTTCCACATCCAGTTTCCATACTTCTCTCTCTGGATGTAAATGGCTCTCTCCATCACAAGTCTATTGGAATTTCCCTGAAACCCAAGTTCTTCAGAATTGATTAACAAGTTAATCTTGTTATTGTATATATGTTCTCTTGGTTCTACTCATTTCACTTAGTATCAGTTCATGTAAATCTTTTCAGGCTTTTCTAAAATCACCCTGATGATCATTTCTTGTAGAACAACAATATTGCATTACCTTTATTGGGTATATTTTCTTAATAAACATTTGGTATAAGGAGGCATGAGTTAGATTTAGATTTGGTATTGAAATTTGATGTCATTCAACAATGAACAAAAGGAGGTTATATATAGGGATATTGTAGCACTTAGGTTAAGTAGGCTTGGTCTCCTACTATCATTTGAAAAAGAGGGCAATCAGCAGGGCAGAATATGGTAAATGATACAGTCATGCAATATCCACCAAACCCAAAGGCTTTGATTTATGTGAGTGGGCTCCTACATAATTCTCGTGGTTTTGCTTTCTTGATTATCTCCAATTTATCCTATTGATAGCTTGTTTACACAGAAATGTTTGCAATGGCAGTTATGAAAATACCGCCTGTGCTAAAATCTTCATTTTCTTACCCAGACTTCATAATCCTTACTAATGATTTCTAGATGTTACTTGGTCTTATAGCTTATATTCATACAAATTATCAGAGATGGGTAATAGTCACAAATTTTAGTGAGACTGGGAGATTTTCTGTCATAGATCATATAGTTTATCCATTTTTTACCACAGAAAGGTTAAATGATTATATAACAAGATAGTAAATAAAGGAAGGTTCTGATTTCAGAATACTTATTGACTCAGGGTTGTCATCCCAAATCTTTAGCATTGACATGTACTATAATAAAAGTATATTTTTTACTTAAAATATTAGTAAAATTAATAAAAAAGTCTTCAGATCCTATTGAGCAATATATGAGTACAGGACCATTTGAATGTCTATGTTATCAAACCTTTTTATTTTATTTTCCATTGTCTCTTTTCTTTGTAATCTTCTATTTCTAATCTGCTGTGGACTAGGAGGCAATGCATCGTGAGTGTTAAAATACTGTGTAAAGTAAGAGTAATAGGTAATGAGTAGAGAAGTCCTTATATGATAAAGGGCATGAACTTTAGTGTTTGTATTTTATGGCATTTCTTTTATCTGGTGAGAGGTCCTTGTGAGTGAATATATAATTCTTGTTTCCTAGCTATATAAGTGAGATATTATTCCTAGTTACTAGCACAGGTTCTCTTATACACTGAACATGACAATACTATCACTAGTAAAAGTATTATAGCCCCAAATAAAAATATTTACATATAAGTGATTTATATATATGATTTATATATACATACATACACGTGTCTATAATTTATAAATTAATACCATACATTTGAGTGTGAATTAATTCATGGTCTCAATAAGTCTGAATAAACTGATAATATCCTATTTCTGAATTGACATGTCAGAGTCACAGAACTGAGGGTGCATTAAAAATAATGTTGTCCAATCATCTTATTTTGCAAGTAAGGAAAAAAAGAGATTAAACTATATGTCCAATAAAATGCCACTGCTGATGAAACTGAGAGTAGTCCCAGGTCTTTTAGTTTTCAGTCTAGTACTCTTTCAATGGTAATGATGATGATTATAGTTAGCATTTCTTTAGAGGTATAAGGTTTGTAAAAATACTTTAATAATAACTAATATTTACATAGTACTTCTTATTTGCTAGGCACTATACTGAGTACTTGATGATAATCATCTCATTTTATTCTCACAATAATCCTAGGAAGTAGGGGGTAGTTATTACCCCTATTTTACAGATTAAAAAACTGAGGCAATCAAAGTTTAAATGACTTATCCAGGATCATACAGCTAATAAGTGCCTGAGGCTGATTTTAACATTATGACTTTCTGACTCCAGATCCCCAAACTCTTTCCACTGTGAGACCCAGCTTCTCCATTTAAAAAAAATGTTATCTCATTTGATTCTTATAATAACCTTGGGAAAGGGATGCCATTATTATTTTCATTTTATAGATAAGGAAAATGAGGTTAAATAACTTTTGCCCAAAGTCACTCAGCTGGTAAGTTTCTGAGGCTAGGTTTGAATACCAGTTTTCCTTCTGAGTCCAGTGCTCTTTTTCATCTTTCAAACAGAAGGAGACATTGGATGGTGACGATTTTGCTCAGTTACAGTCATCCCATGAGACTCAGGCAGAAAAGCCGATCATATCTTTCCTATCCTCATATGGTTTTCTATTGTACATCTCCGAGTTTATTATTTCTCTGCTTTTATTTAATTTGGGTTTATTTTGTGGGCAGTTTAGTAAATGTAACATATGAAGGGGCCTTGAAGGAAGAATTACCATCTTGGCTATTTTCTGAATGGCAGCAATCAAGAGCTGTCACGGTGAGGCTGTGTTTACATGTTTTTAAGTCCCGGTTTTCAGGATTTGTGACTCTCCTTGGAGGAATTTGGTATTCAAAAGTCGATAAGTAGATTACATTGATCTGTAATGTAGGGTTGTCACCATGACAGATGGAATACCGACTATTTCAGAATAGTGTGTTAGGGGAAAAAAAAACCAACAGGACTGAAATTGCTCATGCTAATGATGCTCAGTCACAAGAATACAACATTGCCTAGTCTTTTTTTTTTTTTTTTTTTGAGGCTACAGCACCTCAACTTTTTATATACACTTTATATAGTGATATTGCCTACTAGGAAAGGAAGAAATCCTTTTTACAAAAATATTCCAGTTGTCACTGAAAAGATCCTTAAGCATCAGTTTAGTCTACTGGCAAGAGAACTGGATATAGAATAAAAGGACTTGATTTTTATTGATTTGCTATTTCCTATTTGTGTATCCTCAGTTTCCTTCTCTGTAAAATGGAATAATTATAGGATCAAATAACATAATAATTGTAAAGGTCTTAGCACAATGCATGATACGTAAGTGCTGTATAAATGTCGGGTATTATTATTAGCTGTTATTGAAGTGCTTGCAGACCTTCTCTATTAAATGCTAGCTATCATTAATTATCACTGAAAGAATGTCAGACTCAAAATTGAGAGACCTGAGTCCTAGAGAATCAAAACTGGAACTCTTGCCTTCCATCTGTTTGGATGGATGGATCTGTTTGTTAAAGCATCCATATATGCCATAAGGCAGGACATGAAGATTATATATATCATTCATTCAGTCAATACACATTTATTAAGCACCTAGGATGTAGTAGGCATTGTGCTAAGGGCTGGGGTTAGTAAAAAGCAGACCCTACTCTCAAGGGAAGCACAAAATGCAAATAACTGTATACAAACAACTTATATATAGCATGAATTTGAAAAAATCAACTGAGGGACAGCACTAAAATTAAGGGGGATCAGGAAAAGCTTCTCATACAAGGTGAGAAGAACTTGAAAGAAACCAGGAGAGAACCTTTTTCCCCCTATGGATACAGATAATGTATTGAGATTGCCTTGGATCACTGAAGCACTGAGAAGAACCAAATCTTTCATAGTTGATCATTGCACAATTTTGCTAACTGTGTGGAATGTATTATGTATGGGTTCTGCTTGTTTTGCTCAACTTTAGTTCATGTAAAACTTTCCAGGCCTTTTTAAAATCAGCTTGTTCATCATTTTTGGTAGAACAGTAATATTCTGTTATCCTCATATATCACGACTTATTCAGCCATTCCCTAATTAATGGGCATCTACTCATTTTCCATTTCTTTACTACCACAAAAAGAGCTGCTACAAACATCTCTGCACATGTGGGTACTTTTTCTACCTTTATTATTTCCTTGGGACCCAGACCCAATAGTGGCAATGCAGGGTCAAAGGGTGTGCACAGTTTTACAGCCCTTAAAGCATAGCTCAAAACTGCTCCCCAGAATGTTGGATCACTTCATGATTTCCCCAACATTGCATTAGTGTGACAAGTGAGAATCTTGTGGGTGTTTGGGACAAGTGATGAAAATACTCTGTGTTGGGAGATGGAGGATCTTGTTACCAGAATAAGAAGCCCTGTGTCTCTGGATCAAGGTTGGGGTTGAGGTGTGAGGATAAGAAGACCAAAAAAGTGGAGGGTGGGGCAAAGCTTTGGAAATTGTTTAGATCATATTTTGCAGCAGATTCTAATGACAACTTAGCTCAAAGATGTATAATAGTAGGTAAACCTCATGAATAGTCCAATAGACACTTGTTTGCTTGAAAGTAACTTTTGACAACTTTATTTTGCTTTTCTCTGCATGAATTAGGTATGGACTGGAAACAAACCAATCTATAAATGATAGGCTTGTAAACAGTCTGAATTTTGGTTTAGAGCACTGGAGTACCATATACATGGGGCCACTAATCTGTAGAGAAGGGCAGCTGGGTGATACAGTGTATAGAGCTGGCTCTGGACTCAGGAAGACTCTTCCTGTGTTCAAATCTGGCCTTAGCCACTTACTAGCTATAAAACTCCAGGCAAATCATTTAGTCCTATTTGCCTCAGTTTTCTCATCTGTAAAATGAGCTGAAATGGGAAATGATGAATTATTTTTCTATTTTTGCTAAGAAAACCTCAAATGGGGTCAAGAAACATCAGGCATGATTGAAATAACTGGATAACAACAACAAATCTGTATTGAGCCCAAGGGCTGCATGATGACTTAGTTTTAAAATGTATTATTTGTGTTTTAGTATATTTTTATAATTTTGTTACACATTTCCAAGTTATATTTTAATCTAGTTCAGACTCACCCAGTAGTGTTGTGGGCTATGTGTAAGTTATAATGCAGCATATTTGACATGTTTGTTTTATTTAGAGTTTTGGTTTTAGTATTTGGTAGCAAAGTGGCAAGGTAGAGATAATACTGGGCTTGGAATTAGGAAGTCCTGAGAAAAAATCTTGTGTAAGATATTTATTAGCTATGGGCAAGTCAGCAAATCTGTTGGAGATTCAGTTTCTTCATCTGTAATATGGGAATAATAATAGTATCTGCTTGTTGTGGGAATCCAGTGAGATAACACATGAATTGTTTTTTTTTTAATAACTTTTTATTGATAGAACCCATGCCAAGGTAATTTTTTACAACATTATCCCTTGCACTCACTTCTGTTCCAATTTTTCCCCTCCCTCCCTCCACCCCCTCCCCCAGATGGCAAGCAGTCCTTTACATGTTGAATAGGTTACAATATATCCTAGATACAATATATGTAACACATGAGTTGTGAAGAAGATACTTTGCAATTCTCAAAGTTCTCTTGAAATAGGAAATGTTATTATAGTTAACTTGTCCTCCAAAACTAAATGGACATAATGAGCCCAGCCCTTTAACTATTTTTAATGCCTTCTCTATCTTTCCCTCAGTTTAATTTAATGGCATTCATAGGTTCAAAGACATAGAGATGAAAAGGACCTCAGAGGCAAAGAGTGTATGTAGTATATATCTTTGGGCTAATAGATCTCAGCAAAAATGAGCATTTGACTCAAGTATAGATGTGTGTATCAAAACAGTAATTTCTTATATTTCTTGAAGTGTTACTATATTTCTTTATGATTTCTGTGGTCTCAGAATAAATTAACCAAGATGTATTTTATTAAAAGAATAATTGCAGGTGACTGATTCTATCATCTTTTTTCCTTAGATAATTCATTATCCAAATGTCTTTAAGGATAATCCAGTAGCATCTATGTAAACTGTATTTTATAGACACAGTAATATATTTTTGTTATGTGAATTATAGTCATTGTCTTAAAAATATGAGACTGAATTTGGACATAAGAGGATTAAAACTGTGAAATACATTTCCTTTTCTCCATCAAAGGTGAATAATTTTCCTCTAAAGTTTAATAGCTGTTTGTAACAATTTGATAGCAAAGTGAAATACAAATAATGACATTTAAATTGTTATCTTTTTAGCCAGAATTGAAATAGGTCCTTACTCTTTTAAAAAGAAAAGTACAAAGTCATTGAAAATGTAAATATTTTCTTTTATTTCTTAGTTACTGAGGAATCATCCTCTCCCTTCATTTTATTCTCAATACTCAGTATTTTCATGGAGTAAATACAGATGCTGAAGTTATATTTCTCTCTATTTTCAGTTTTTAGTTGGTAACACTAGGCAGCATAGGGACAATCTTGAAGCTTTTAAGAGAGGATTTATCTCTTTAAAGGAGACAGTATGTTATAATGAAAGCTTGGGATTTGTAGTGCCTGACCTTGGACAAGAGACAATAATTCAATAAACATATATTAAGCACCTATTTTGTGCCCTTCACTGTGCTAAGTGCTAAGAATTCTTGGACAAGAACATGAGGGTCCCTAGCCTCAAAGACCTGGCATTCTCTGTTTTCTTCTCTATAAAATGAAGAGTTTTGAGACCCCCTCCTGAGTCTCTGATCCATTGAAATGATGTTTTTAGGCTTTTCCTCACTACAATTCGCCAAGCATTTAAGTGGTCATCTCTAGGCTTTCTATAACTTTCTAGGATTTACCCTAGATGCCTCTAATTCCTTTATCTTCCACTTCTAAATCCTTTATTATCCTTCCCTTATTCCCCTAAATTTGAAAGACCCCCAAAATCCCAAACCTGAATCACTTAATTTACTTTCATCAAACGAGTAAACTGACAGCGAATTGAATTTTCAAGATTTGATCTCAAGCAGGAAATTATGGGAAATTTTTAGAAGTATAAGGTAAATTAGAAGAGGAAAGATGAGTTTAGCATTTTAATAAAAATACTTTTTATTTCAGAAAAAAGAATACCCCGGTTCTTCTAGTAATGGATTTATTTTCTATAAGTGCCAGGTTTAAGACAATCTCACAATTTGGCTTCAGTCTGTCTCTGTTCCCCCCAAATTGATTTCTTTGGACTCTCTCTCTCATGTGCTTGATATTCCATGCAAACTGGCCCACTTGCTATTCCTTGTGTGAGACAGACCCATCTCCTACCTCTGGGTCTTTGATCTACACTATCACCTATGCTTGAGATACTCTCACTCCTTACTCCTTATCACTACTTCTTAATATCTATAGATTCCTTCAAATCTTAACTCAGAGGCTTTGTCTGATCTCTCAGGAATGCTGTTAATTCTTCCTAACCCATTACCTCCCAATTATTTGGCATAATTTTGTTTCTTGTATTTATACATTTTATGATTCCTCTACCCTTAGAATATAAGCTCCCTAAGGGAAGATACTGATTCCTTTTTTTTTTTTTCCCTTATGTACACAACCTTATGCTTTGCAGGATTTCATTGCAGGAACTTAATGAATACTTGCTGAATTGAATTGAATTAAGGTTGGTTGGATTCTATACAATGACATTAGTATTGTAGACAGTCTGTTCTCAACTGACTCAGGAGAACTTTATGTTATATTCTGTTAATTTTTTCCTTGCTATTCAGGTACTTAGGCTTAAATAATGTATAAGACCATTTTAAATGTATAAAACCATTTTATCCAATCTAAAGTCTAAAATCTAATAAAAATCCCCCTCTTCTGCCAAGATAAATATCTAAAAAGATCTGCAAGTGGTTAGTACTCTTGTTGCCTTGTACTAATAGAATTGAGTAGTCATAACTCATTCTTTTTACCCATAATTTGCCCCAACCTCACAGAAGATATTAGCATTTGTATTCTAAGGCCCTGCAATTACAATTGCAAAAAACCTCCTTGTGTAGTTCATTGGTATAAATCACATAAATAATGAGCTACATGCAGTCTGATTTTGAAAGATCTATTCTCAATAGAGACAAAACCAGGTAAACTTACCTTCTGATTTTTCTTCCTTTTTTGGGGGGAGAAACATTATTAAAGCTTATTTGACACTTTTGGTAGGAAAAGAGAGAAGTTTTTTTTCAATCATTATTTTGGACCCAGAATAAGAAGTAAATGAAAGGCTTTAAATAAATAAAAAAGGAAATCCCTTTTCTCCTTGTGTGTCTGCACATGTGCCTACATGCTTGTTGGTGTCTTGATTTTATTAAGGAAGAATTAAGGTTTGAGCAGGGTTCAAGAATTAAGGTTGAACAAGGGGAGCAGCTGTCCCTCTTGAATTGAAAAGTTAAGCATTCAAATAAAAGACCCAATTATCTTGTTCATTGTGTACAGGAAGCACGGGGGAAGACATCTTGATCTTGGATTTTTATAAGATTGCAGGCTTTCAATGTTCTGACAAGGCTGCTTTTAAATTAGTCACTGTTGAGTGCTGCCTTTTGGGCAGGCTGACAACCGGTGAGAAGTCAGGACAGTATTTGGCTGAAAAAGGAAAAAAAAAACCACTCCAAATGGCACCATCAGCTACAGGATATGAAGGATTGCATGGTGAAGATGGGAGTATGACATAAGGAAGTAGTGATGTGGAGTTGTGCTCCGAATTCTTTGGGAAAGGTTTTCCCTCCCACTATAATTTGTTATATTTATTGGGTTATCCTGTACTCAGTAGTTTTTTGGTGACAATCTCTGCTTTCAAAGTTAAATATTTTTAATGAGATGAAATGGGCAAAGCTCTTTGCAGCCAGAAAATATCATATAGCTAGGAGCTGACGTTACAGATGATATTAACAGTAATCAGTATCTAGTTAAAATGCATATTGACACAATCCTATAATAATATCTTTACTTCTTTGTTTTTTGGGAAGTTGCCTTTTTCTTGAATTTATTACTTTTGTAGTACTTGAGGGAAAATCTCTGCAGAATTAATTAAATAGTTAATATCTATTCCTTTCATGTGATTTAATTGTCTGAGTATTAGTAAAGACGCCTTAACTGTGAAAGACACTTTTGTCTTTGTTTTTCAAAATGAAATGTGCCGTTTTATCAAGTACAGTCAACTTAACTTAATTGTCCTTTAGTTGAGAGCAACATAGTCAAACTGCAGCGAAAAACTGCACAATTATCTGGGTTATTTGTTCAGATTGGTTGTCTAGACAGCAGGTTGGCTAGATTGAGTTCTACATTATATTTAGTTTGTTTCTATTCTCTAACTCCATTTCTAGGAAGAAATGATATTAATTTGTTCTTAGAATTGGCTGATGGGGAAGTATAAGAATTTGCTACACATGAAAGATACTCTATAACATTGCAAAAAATGATCAATAAATACTATAGTGATAATTATACATTAATATTTTTGGAGCCTAGTCTTGATAAGATAAAAGTTAGACTGAAATGGATATAGTCCAGACTTTCTATGTTTGATCTTATTTGAGCCTTTCAGTGCTGTGAGGTGGGTATTTTTTATATTCTCATCATTTTACAGATGAGAAAATAGAGGCTCAGTGACTTGCCTGTAGTGCTACTTAGATTTGTTCCAAAACGAGTATAAACCCCGAACTTTGTAATAAGACTGGTCTTTTAACAGGGATGCTGGATAAAGTAGAGAGACAACAAAAGATATGTACAATTTAATTTTTTAGGACATTGATTAAGCTGCTTTCTAGAATAACTGAACTACACCAAAAGTGTATTAATGTGCCCAATGTTGTCAATTTTGCTTTTTGTCTATTTTTTTAATATGATAGATATAGTATTGAAACCTCCTGAGTACTTTAATATGCATTTTTCTAATTGCTAGTGATGAGGAAAACTTTTTAAATATAACTATTGATTTCCTTCTATGTCCTCTTTGGAGAAATACCTACTATAATCCTTTGACTATTTATCAATGGAGGAATAGCTCTTATTCTTATAAATTTGAATTATTTCCTTATATATTTTTGAAATGAAATTTTCAGGATCAATCTTTTTTTACCTCTAGTAATGTCACTGTTATGTTTATGCCTCAGAGAGAGACAAAGGAAGAGGGAAACGATCCCTATATAGAAAAATATAATAGCTCTTTTTATGATAGCAAAGAACTGGTAAGAGATTGTCCATCAATTGGGGAATGGTGGAACCCATTAAGGTATATGAATATAATGGAATACTATAATATTATATAATATATATTATTATATTATATATAATTATTATATGATATATAATTATATGATATATATTATTATATATAATTATTATAGCATATAATAATTATATTATATAATATATATTATATAATATTATAGTATTCCATTATATTCATATACCTTAATGGGTTCCACCATTACTATAAGAAATAATACTATACTATAGTATAAGAAATAATACTATAAGAAATAATAAAAAAATAATGATTTCAGAGAATTCTCAAAAGACCTGTGGATTGACATAGAGTAAATCCTTTTTTTTTCTATGGAAATCTCTGCCTTTTCCTCTTTTTTGTCCCATCTCTATTTTTCTATGGCTTATTCTGTATCTCTCTGACATTCTTTCTGGTTTTGTTTGTGATGATTTTTTACTAAGAAGCAGGGAGAATGCCAAAGGCAAAATGGAATCTAATCTATCAAAATTTTGCATTCTCTAGATATTGCTTTTAAATTAAATTCGCTTTAGTTAGGAGATATTTAGTAATTTATGCAGAGCTAAATTGTATGCAGAGCTGTTTAATCACTGAAGCTATAAGCATTATTAGTGTCAACTCTGTTAGGCACTATGCTAGGCACTGAATCAAACAGCCTTTGTCCTCAAAACACTTACATGGCAAGATTGCAATGATAGAGCAAGAGTGCTTAACTTTTTTTTATAGTAATTTTATATTTTATTATAAATTTCCCAACTATATGTAAAGAAAACAAAAAACCCAATAAAAATAAAGTTAAAAAAACTTCAATCTACATTCAGAGTTCATCAGTCCTCTCTCCAGAGGTAAATAGTATTTTTTTTTCTTTATAAACACAGGTCCTTTAGAACTGTTTTGGATCATTGTTTTAATGAGAGTTGTTAAGTTTTTCACACTTGATAATTATTACAATATTGTTATTTGTACAATGTTCTGGTTCTGCTTACCTTATTTTGCATCAATATGGATAAGTACAAATAAGCAATTCCCCAATTGATGGGCATCCCCTCATTTTCCAATTCTTTGCCACCCCCCAAATCTGCTATAAATATTTTTGTACAAATAGGTTCTTCCCTCCTCCTTTTGAAAAATCATTTTTGGGATGCAGACCTAGTAGTGTTGAGTAAGTACAATTTTATATCCCTTTAAGCAAAAATCCAAATCATTCTCCAGATTGGTTGGACTTGCCCACAATTCCACTAATAGTCCATCAGTGGCCTATTTTTCCACATCCTCTCTAATATTTGTTATTTTCTTCTATCATGTTAGTAAATCTGATAGGTGAAATAGGTGATATCTCAGAATTGTTTTAATTTACATTTTTTCTAATCAGTATTTATTTAGAACATTTTCCATGTAACTGTTGATAATTTGGAGTTTTTCTCCTGAAAACTGCCTGTTTATTTTTTATCATTTATCAACATACACATGAGCAGTGCCTGTTCATTTGTCAATAAGGGAATGGCTCATATCTAAGAAATGAGATTTTTATCTGAGAAATTTTTCATAAATTTTTCTCCCAATTTTTTTCTTCTAATTTTTGCTTCATTGGTTTTATTTGTACAAAACTTTTTAATTTCATGTAATCAATGATCAGTTTTGCTTCCCATAATTCCCTCTATCTCTTATTTGGTTATGAACTCTCTCCTTTCTTTTTTGTCTTTTTTTCCTTTCCTTCTCTTCCTATTTTTCTGTCCACATAGAGCAGTATCATACTTTTAAATATAGGTGCTCTGCCCAAAGGAACATAAATTTTGATCACTGTAATCTTCCAAGATATCTTGAGTTTTATGGCTCAATTTCTTTCTTAAGGATCATACCCTAACTGGAGAGACTTACATGAACTGATAAGTGAAGTGAATAGAACCAAAAGAGCATGGTACACAGCAACAACAAGATTATGTGATCATCAGCTTTGATGGACTTTGCTCTTTTCTACAATGAGATGATTCAGGCCAATTCCAATAGATTTGTGATGGAATGAGCCATCTGCATCCAGAAAGAGGACTATGGGGACTGAATATGGATCCCAAAATAGTATTTTCACCTTTTTATTGTTGTTTGCTTGCTTTTTCTTCCTTTCTAATTTTTTCTCTTTTTGATCTGATTTTCTTGTGCAATATGATAAATGTGGAAATACGTTTAGAAGAACTGTGCATGTTTAACCTGTATTGGATTACTTGTTGTCTAGGGGAGGGAGGTGAGAGAAAGGGAGAGAGAAAAATTTGGAACACCAGATTTTGCAAAAATGAATGTTGAAAACTATCTTTGCATGTATTTTGAAAATAAAAAGCAATTAAAAATAACATTTTGGAAAAAAAATAATCACACATTAAAAAAATGGCTCATACCTTAAACCCAAATCACTCTTATTCTCATTGATTGGCCAATAGTGGGTCTCAAGCAAAGTTTCATTTCATTATTGTTTGAATCCTAATTATCTCAGAGTGAATGTAAATAACAATTGTTTGTATTTTGGCTTTTCCTTTTAGATTGATTTTTTAAAAAACTAAGTAAAAGAGGTTATTCTTTGCCTCATTTCTTACCTATCTTTAATCACTGATTGGGCAATGTCCCATTCAAATAAATCTGTTAAAGACCTTACCTAAAAAGGCCAAGGTCTCCCTCTGCATCCAGATCTATCTCCAGTCATTCTGATTTACATCTTGCCATAGAACCCAGATGGCTCAAGAGGAGAACAGACTTTGCACAGCCCTTTTTCACTTAAATACAATACACTTGCATGTGATAGCATCATATCTCTGATATCATAGTCAAACAACAACAACCACTGCTTCTAATTGCCTTTTTTATTTGTCCTCCATTTTGTCATTTTCTTTTTCTCTTAGCCCCTTTCCCTCCTACTTTTGTGTTTGGTGAGATAGAATTTTGTTACCAGGTATGTGTATGTGTGTATGTGTGTGTGTGTGTGTGTGTGTGTGTGTGTGTGTATTTTTTTTCCATTTCTGAACCAATTTAGATGTGAGTGATATTCAAGCATTGCCCACCTTCCCCATTCTTTTTTCCTCCTATTGAAAAAGCTAGAGATAACTAGGTGGCAGTAAATAGATAGAAGGTCCTTGACTCAGAAAGATTCATCTTCCTGAGTTTAAATCTGGCACTTACTAGTTGTGAGTCCCTGGGCAAATGACTTAATTCTCTTTTCCTCAGTTTCCTCATTTATAAATTGAACTAAGGAAATGACAAACCACTCTAATACCTGTGCCAAATGGGATCATGAAGAGTTGAACATTATTGAAACACAATTGAACTGAATTGTAAAAGCTCTTCCTTGTATACCTCTTTTATGTGAGATAATTTTCTTCTTTCTTCCATCTTCTCTGAGTATATTCCTTTTCCTTGACTATATATTTTTGATGCATTATCCCATTATAATTGACTCACCTCCACATGATCTTTCTATGTAGAATTCTAAATTCCCTAATAATAATAAATTTTTAAAAGATGTATATATTTTCTCATATAGAAAGGTAACTAATTTAACCTTATTGAATCCTTATGATTTTTCTTTAATGTTTACCTTTTTATGCATCTCTTATATCTTTTATTTGAAAGTCAAATTTTCTTTTTAGCAATGATGAGAAATGCTTCAAAGTCCTCTGTTTTATTAAATATCCATTTTCCCCCTTAAAGGATTATAGTTACTTTTGCTGGGTAGATTCTTCTTGATTGTAATTCCATCTCTTTTGCCTTCCCAAGTATCATATTCCAAATCCTCCACCTTTTTTTTTAATGTTTAGCCACCAAATCTTGTGTGATCCTAAATGTAGCTTCATGATATTTGAATCATTTTTTTTTTCTGGCTACTTTAAGTATTTTTTGTTTTACCTGAGAGCTCTGTAACTTAGCTGTCAGATTCCTGAAAGTTTTCATTTTTGGATCTCTTTCAGGTGGTGACTGGTGTATTATTTCAATTTTTATTTTACTCTCTGGTTCTAGGATATTGAATCAGTTTTGTTCATAATTTCTTAAAATATGATGTTGAGACTCTTTGTGATTTTTAGGTAGTCACATAAGTTTTAAATTATTTTTTCTTGATCTATTTTGTTGGTCTATTTTTTTCTGATGAGATATTTCACATTTTCTTTTGTTTTATTATTTCTTGATGTCTCCCACCTTATTTCTTGACTTGAATTTTATGATAACATTAGGCTCTTTTCCCAGCATGGGAATGGGAAAAGATTCTGTCTAGAGCTTCACTTTTTTTGCAGTGTTATTTTCAGAAGTAATGCTGTGGAGTTTGGAAATTTTTGGTACTTCATTGGTGGTGTGATCTGGAGAGAGGTGTGATTGCTAGTCTCTTGTACTCTGGTCCTTATCCATGAATGGCCACTAATTATTTGGGATTGCAATTGCTACTACTGCTTCTCACAGTCCCTGCTCCCATTGGTCCAGAAGTGATACTTTCCCTCAGGGTCCCTGATCCCTTGTGACCAAAATGATATTGCTCCTAAGGGCTCATATTCTTTCTTGACCAAAAATGTACCTTTCTTCAATTGAATAATGACCTGAAAAAGGATGTAAGCAGTGGAGTAGCCAAACAGCATCTGGTCCTACATCCAGTAGCAACACGGGGTTAATCTGTGATCTTTCTGACCCATTATCAGATCCCATACTGTCTCAAGCTTGAGAGCTTCTGATGCTATTGCTGCTTTTGTCATCATCATCTAATCCCAACACTGCCCATCACATGGACCTCTGGATCAGCTTCCTTCCCCATGTCACATATTTTTCTTTCTGTTCTCCTCTGTTATCTTGGGCTGGAAGAATTTCTCACTCCAACCTTTTGTTGACTTTTTTACTTCAGAATTCTATTTGACATGTTATTTTAAAGTTGTTTGGAGGAGATCAGTTGTTTCTGTACTCTGACATCTTGCTTCTGCCTTTCTTTATGCTTTTTTTGGAATATATTTTTGATCCCTTTGATAGTCTGATAAAATTAATCACTCCTTCTGAGAATAATGGTTGTTAAAAATTGAGAAAAGAGCTAAATTTCACTTACAAGTTAGTGAAAATAAAGATATAGTTTTTGTCCCATCCAAGTTTATGGTCTTCCTCAAATCTATGCTCAGGATCCATGAACTCTAGGTTAAACAGTGAATTTCTTTCTTTGGTCCCTTTAATGTTTTAAGGCTACCAACACATCAATCAGGTTGTTTATCTGTTTTCTTTCATTCTTCTTATCTGACTAGGCCACCTGCTTTTTTTGATTATACTTGATCACCAAATTAGTCAGGATAAATATATTCTGTAAAATGCAGAATACCCATAATCATTAAAAAAAAAAACAAACATACAAATAGATTTCCCCTCCACTAAATTCTTCTTTTGGTACTATGGTATAGTGTGGACATGACCCTATATGCTTGAAGTGTATGTCAGAAGAATGCAAGCTACGGCAGATCTTTATCAGTATAGGAAGCTTCTATTTATGGACTATGTCTGTTGCCTGAAGACCAGCTTGACTAAATATGTTGGTTATAGAAAGTTGATGAATTTTTTACCCCCAGCTATTATTGAAGACCAATGACAGACACAGGAGATGAAGTATGTAAAGTGCTTTGGAATTCTTAAAGAGATATAAAAATGTCAGCTATTATCATCTATCTCCAACATCCTAGAGGGCTTGCAAGCTGTATTGACCACTCTGTACCAACTATTCACAGATCCATGAAATATTGAAGTAATAGTTTCCTGCCATATATTTATTCTGGACAAATAACTTTATAACTATTTGTAAGACTATATTATACTAGGAATCTTTTGGAAAATATACTCATGAATGATAGGAAAAACTAAATTTTCACTAAATTATCTTATCTAGAAAAATTATATATTTTTTTTAGTGCAGCCCTTTTCTTATTCTAATAAAATGAAGTAGTTTCAAGGCTGAAATATTTTAAAGTTATCACTTATGCTTAACAATTGTTAGATATTGCAGCTGCTACTGTGTGTAAAGGAATAGTTCTTAAATTTTTTTTTTTAATCATAAGTCTCTTTGGTAGAATGATAAAACCTTTGCATCTTTTCTCATAATAATGTTTTTAAATGCAAAAAGTAAAACATGAAATTATGGAGGAAACCAGTCATCTAGAAATAATTTCTCATATACATACATACATATACACACACACATATATACATATATATTTTTTCTCATCTAAGTTCACAAACCCCTTGAAATCTATTCACAGATCCCTAGATCCCAGATTAATAACCATAGTTATAAGTAGAAGAAGCTTAGGATTTGGAGGCAGATGAGGAACTGAGTTTGAATCCAGCCAAATTCCATAAGGCTCAGTTTCCAGCCTGCCAAATGAGGATAATTATTCCTATAGTTGCTTTCCCACAGGACTGTTGTGAGGTATATGTGACAGCATAAAGTTTCATATCAATGTCTGCCACTGTTAATTGCAATTATGTTGTACTGACCAAATATGATATCTGCTTTTTCATCTTTCCAAGAGTTCTGATAAACTAAATACACACTGTTGAATATCTCTTATTGGTAGTTAATAATTTTGATCTTCTGTGACATCTCTCTCATCTGATTCTCCATTTAGCAGCATGAAGCTTTAGCAATAAGATTATGGCACTTTAAAATGGATTTTGCTTTTTGTTTTATCAAATGTACTGCAAATATAAGAAAAAGGACAATTCAGTTCCTTTTTTTTTTTCTCAGGTATTGGTCATCTTTTAGATACAGTTAGATTCTGTATATTTGCCAGTTTTCTTCTTGACAATAATTGTTTTCTAAAGCACAAATATGAGCTGTTGAGTATCATTTAATGCCTTGTTTGTGCATTAACATTATCAATAAAGTCAAGAGCTCAGGGAATTGGCTGTTTCCGCTAGCTCTTGTCCTTCATAAAAAAGATCAAGGCATATGCTTTTTAATTTAATTTTTAAAACAGCATTTTGGATTAAAATAAACTTGAATATCTCATATACAAGTAATATTTGCTTCCAGATCATAGTGGTTTCCTAATATGGTAAGTAAGGCTTTTATGTGTAATCCTTTTGACAGTGGCTCTTGTTAAAAATAAAAGATAGATATTGCTATTTAGTCTTGCTGAGGAAGTAAATCAATAGGTAGAAAGTCATTTGACCCATATAACCAGAAAGAAAATTTGGTAAATTGTTCGATGAATTATTGACTGCTCTTTGGAATATTAGTGATCTAGGGAGGGGATCCACAACTCCTTTCAGTGTGGGTATATATTTCATATATAAGAGAGATTATATTATAATCCATATATTTTTTCTTTCCTCTAATCTCTCTGTGGCAGTGTTCTCAGGGCTCCATTTTGAAGGACATTCACTATTTCTTGGTTTTTGTTTACTATCATTTTAAAAATCTCAATATTGATTTAACAATTCTTTTCACCAGTTGTGAATTGTCTAGAAAGGTTGATGACATGAGGAAGAAGAAAAGTAATAGATGCATTAAGGAAATGCATCGTTTATGTAGTCTCTAGTTTGTACATAACTCTCTTCATGCCTTGTCTAGAGTTTTCAGTAGCCTCCTAATTGGTTTCCCTGCCTCAACTATTTACCTAATCTAACATATCTTCCACACAGTTTTCAGAATATTTTCCTAAAACACAGATCTAATCTTGTCTCTCACCTGCTCAAAAAATTCTAGTGATTCCCTATTACCTTAATGTTCAAACACAAATCCCTCTGGCAGTGGGATTTACTCACACTCACAATTAACTTTCTAGGCAAAGTACACATTTCCTTTCACGCACATTATCAATATAGTCTGTCTTGCTACTTTTTGTTCATAGCATTCTACCTTCTATCTTCCTGCCTTTGAACAAGCTGTCCCTCCCCTATATCTGGTATACAACCCTTCCCCTCTGCTTCTTATCTTAAAATTCAGTTCAAGGGGTATTTCCTCCAAGATGCCTTAGTTCACCCTGGCTCTCTACACCCTTGATCCCTTGCAAAAATCTACCTTAAAAAAAAAAAAAACTACCTTTTGGTCCATATTTTGCATTTACTTAGCTGTATGTGTTATTTCCTCTATTAGAATACAAATACTTTGAGGACAGGGATGGTTTTTTGTCCTTGTATCTCCAGTCCTAAACATAGTGAATAGCCACTCCCTGCTACAATCATTTAATAAATGCTTGTTGATCAATTGAATAGAATATTCTAAAAGCCTCTTATTATTAAAACTGTAAAAGCCCAAGAGAAAGTATTAACACCACAACACGTTCTTTATTCACAGTAAATCAGGTAATGGCACAAAAGCATTTTTATATAAATGGCCTTAATCAGTACCAAATATACTCCCCAATTGACCACAATAAGTGAGAGTGAAATTCTTTTAAGAGACTGATTTATTGCACTAGTATGAAAGGGGGTAGTGCTAGATGCTTTAATAGGACTAAAAACTTTATTACAAGAACTGCACTTATGTCATGTCACATATGTAAAAACATAATGATAATAGAATGCATAGACTCAGCACCTGGAAAGGTTTCTTGTGGAACATAGTCAAGGTGGAAAATTACCCACTTTCGACACTCTCGTAAAATCTACCTTTCCCCTGCTTATTTCTCTTTCTTTACATAGTCTCCTGAAATAGCAAACACAAGACTTTTCAAATACAATAAATATACGCTCTAAAATTTGGTTTCTGGGAGTGAAATGTTAACAAAGGATGTGGACAAAAGCAAATGCATTTCTTACCTTTGACTTCTTTTCCTTCCTTCCTCTCTGAAAACCTAGGTAATTAATAAAAGACTACTACATAGGATTTATTTTTATTTTTATTTTTATTTTTTTGTGGGGGAAGGAACTGCTTTGTTTTTCAAGTTTAGTTTGTATGGATTTAAAGAAAATTGGAAAATAAGCTCTGTCAAGTGTTTCAGAGTAAAGTATACTAAAGAAGTAAAAACATTTGCAAAGGAAAATGTTCTGATGATTTTGATTCCTTCCATGGCATGCTATTGAATTGGCTTCCTTCCAGCTTTCCCAGGAATTGGAGGATGCTTCTCTTAAACAAATCTGTTAAATTTTTAGTTTTTTTTTTTAAAAGAATATTGAACACAACATAGATTGAATCTTACCATCTCTTATTTCTGGGCCTAAAGTGTCTCCAGATCACACCTTCGCCTTGGTCTCCTCTCCAACTCTATGAATCATGGTTTTCTTATAATACAAATTCATTTGGCTTAACACTTCATATTTCTGTCCAGTGGCATTCATTTTAAAACATAGCACATATCATTGTTGCTCCTATCTATTCTAGATAGAGTGCCTATATCCTTTGTCACAGCTTTTTAACTGGTTTGTAATGGTTGTTTTTTGTTGTTGTTGTTCTACCTTTTGACAATTTTTGATGACATCTCCAAGTCCTAGTTCTTCTCTATGTAAATCCTCAATTCCCTTTATTCTCTACCACCTTTTAGGTGATGGATTTGTCATTGATAAGAGTAATAATATCTTAAAACTCCCCTCACTTTCTTTCATTCTTCTCAATCTTTTTAGGTTCCTTATTCATCCCTTTCTCTCTAATCTTGGAAAAAGAGGCAGCTCTCTATTCATACCCTTTGTCCTATATTCTTGAGTCCTTCCCTATAATCTAGTATCATCAAACATCCCCTGTCTCTCATGTATCTTCAAGTTTTCCCTTAAAATGATAAAGAAATATATCCATGCTATATATTTTTCTCATTTTTTCTAGTGGAGCTGGGACAGAAACTATCCTGGGAAAAGTCATTATCCTAATATTATTCTTTTACACTTAATGTTCTATGCACTGTTGCACAGGTGATAAAATAACTGTTTTGTATAGTTGCATAAACACGTTAGGATGGAAACTCATACTCTCTAGGCTCAATTAAATCATCCTTAGTATACCTCCAGTGGCAGGCAGGACAACAGGGATGACTAATACTTTATCCTATCACAAAATTATTTTCATCTCTTGTTAGTCTCCATATTTTGAAAGCTATTTCATTCACATCCTCTTTTCGGGATTTTCTCATTTTAATTTGTTTGCTTTTCAAGGTTCTATAGTACAGTTATTTTTTTGTTGCTGTTGATATGCATTTTATTTTCTTCTTTGTACAGCTTTGAACCCTTGCATTGCCTTGATTTATTTACATTCCTTTAAAACAATTGATTAATGGTAAAAAGCAGTGTATAATATATAAAGCGCTGAAGATGTGGATTTGAATTCTGTCTCACATTTTTTCTAGCTATATGATCTCAGGCAGGTAATATAACCTTTTTAGGTGAGAAAATCAGACCCATAAATTTAAAGGATTGGATTCAATGATCTCCACAATCCTTTCTAACTCTGTCTAATTCTGTGAACAAAAATTTCATACATCTATATCTATTTATATTTGTATATATACATATTTATCATATTTCATTCCCCAGGTTTCTTTTTCATTACCATTAGTTGGGAGATAAAGTGGTCATCTTTTCTGTTATATCCATTAGCCAGGTATATTCTTTCAGTATTTTTCTTCAAATTACTAGTAGTTTTCTTAATCTCATCCTGCCACAACTGCTTTTGAAATCTATCCCTGGGAATAGTCTTACTTTTCTTCCTATGCTCAGATTTAATTTATATTCATATATTTATTATTATTTCCCACTTTAATGTTTTTTCTGCCAGTCTATAGATATTACTATTTTATCCCTAAACAAACACTTCCTTTGATTTCCTGCTTCCTCAAACAATTTTCCTATCTCTCCTCCTTTTCTCTTTCTTTACTTACTATCCTCACTTCTCCATCACCCACTTACACTGGAATCATTTATAGTTTCTCTTTTGTCCCAGCCATTCTATTGAAAGAATTCTCTTGAAGGTCACTAATGAAATACTGATTGAGAAATACAATAGCTCTCCCCTACTCCCCACCCCGTATTTGTTTGTTAGGATTTCTTTCATTGCTGGTGACCAGATTCTCTTTCTTGATATATTTTCTTTCTGTAGATTCCATAGATTCTTTTAGTCTCATGAATCTTCTACCTCCCTGACTGCTGCTTTCCTGCCAGCTTCATTCTCTTTTTATTCCTAAAGTATAGATGACATCCTAAAGTTCCATTTATAGCCTTTTTATTTCTCTACTCTTTCCTTAGTGAACACATGCCCAAGGTTTTAATTATAACATATATGTGAAGGATTCAAAAATTTATATTCTACCTCCAACCTCTTCCAAGAGATAGAACCTTATATTTTCATCTGCCTGCTAGATATTTTCACCCCAAACTCAACTTATCAAAAATTAACCTAATTCCCTGGAAAGATAGTGTGCCATATTGAGAGAATACTGGTTTTAGAGTTTAGAGACATGGACTTGAGTCCCAACTCTGTGATAGACTACATTTATGACTGTCAGCAAATCCTCATCTGTAAAATGAAGGGGTGAAAAAATGATCTCTTGTTACTCAGAGGAATCAGAAGTTGCCTCTTGACTCTTTTACAACAATATATTTCTCATCACATGTCAAGATCATTCACGATTCTGTAGAAAATGGAACAACAGAAAGAAATCTGTTCAGATTCTGATAATGAATATCAGTCAAGGAATGAAAAAGGCAGATATATGTGTGTTCAAAGTATTCATCATTATCTTGAAAAAAATTCAATTCAGAGATCTTTCTGTGGATGATGAAGTACTTGAGATGTTCCTGTTTGTGTATGGCTCCTGCAGAGCCTCCTGGAAAATATTTGGACTGCTCATCTGTACAAGAAAGACCAACTGGATATAGAATATCTATTATCCAGTTTTCAGCATGCATCTAGAACATTTCCTACTTTTTGCAAGTATTTGATAGACAAATAGATGTACAGTGATCTGGGTGAAAATTTGAAAAAGGAGAAGCAAAGTGGACTGAATGGGTTTTGGGAAATTGAAAGCACTTTTACTCATCCTAATCTTCCTAAAATAGCAGAAGTTTATATTTTCAATATATTTTGTTGCTATATGGCTATGAGACCTGCCCCCAAAGTATGAAAGAGGGGTATCCTAAAATGGATGATGGAAGGGTACATAATGTGAGCAGTCTGTAACATATAAGGAAAGAGGAAATCTGAAAGAGAAGCAGGAATAAAGGATGATTACTAAATGCTAGGTAATCAGAGTTCCATCCTTGTGATGTTGGAAGGAAGCAAGGAAGCTTTGGGGAATTCTCCTCCTATTACAAACTTCTGTGAGGATGTGAGCAAGAACCATATATGTATGTATAGAAGGCTTACAATCTGTATCATTGGATGGAATTTCCAAATTGTTCATATCATGAATGTATTTTAGTGTGGAAGATACCTTTTACTTTTAGGTTAAAACGTCCAACACTTTATAAAAAGACATGGACAGTATTTTGTTTGGAAAAAATTTAGGGATGTTAGTCAAATGCATGCTCTGTCTTTGCTACTTACTAGCTGTATAAACTTGGGTAAATCACTTCATTTTTTCATATGTAAATGAAAATAAATAATGCTTATATTCATGGAATTCAGAACTTTCCTTTGATATGAGAGGAAACAGATTCTGAGGATTTAGCTAACTTGTTCAAGGTCACACAGGTAGTAAGTGAGAGATCCTTTGATGGCAAATGTATTATTTCCTTTCCATTTTCTAGCGTCTCCTATGTTACATATTTTATAGAGCTATTCTGAAACTCTAATGAGATGACATTTGAAAAACTCTTTGTAATCCTGATAAATGTCCATTGTTATTATTAAGCACATGCTTAATAAATATTTTTAATGAATTAGTGGATCAATTGTTGTCAGTGTAGGATTAAATCATGAGTTCTGGCTTGTGTGTTTCTAAGCCTGATGAAAGTCTTAATGACTGTGGTATGGATAAGATTTTAATTGTCTTGTTACCTTTTAAATTGTATTAGCATGGACATTAAGTTTCAGATTTCATAACATTTCACGATTGATAACAGAAGATAAAATAGTAATTTCAGTGGCAGTCATTGAAACAATTATCATTTAGAAATAGGCGTTAAAGCAAAAAGAATATTAGGGTTAGGATCTCAAGGCAGAAGTTGGATTATTTTGACAATTACTCGTTGTGTGATTGCAATCAATTCATTTAACCTCTCCAAGCTTAGATTTCCTTATCTGTTGAATGTAGATGATAATTCTGTCCTGATTTATCTCACATGGCTGCTGGAAGAGAATTATTGGTATGGCTCAGGTTGTGCTACCAATTATGTATTTCTTATCCTGTAGTTATTCTGTTCTACTCCAGTTCTAGTGTCCTCTCCCCTGAAATAACTTTGTATATATTTTTCATTTGCTTATTTTTATCCATGTTGTCTTTTCTTAGTAGAATATAATCAATCACTTTGTGCACAGAGGCTTTTTTTGGTAGCCCAGTGCTTTTGAAGTAGTAAGTGCTTAATAAAGGTTAATAGAAAAAAAAAGTGATCTAAGAAAGGTAGGAATAGTGACAGAAAAGAAAGACAGCTGTTACATAGGTCGAAGCTATCTTGTTTTTATTTTTGTGTTTTTGGCAGTGCCAAGTGCTGGGCTTGGCACATAGTAGGCACTTGAATGAATCTACAAATGAAAATCAAATGAGATAAAATATATAAAAGTGTTTTAGAAGGGTAAAGCAACAGACATATTAGTGATGATCATTGGTATTACAAAAATGATTTGGTTCAGATTTGGGAAAGATATTTAAAATGTTGTCAAACTTTGCTGTCTTAAAAATACAATTCTTATGAAATGCAGAAATATTTTTCTTCCATAACAGCAAAATCCAATTAAAGTGAAAATTCCTCAACATTCATGATATTGGCCCTCAGGTGAAATGTCATCTTTTGTTAGAATCAGAAAGCCAAAAAAAGTAGTCCACAGCAAATCCTCTAGTCTCAGCCTTCACTTGAATAAAAAAATCAGGGATGGAAAGCAAGTACAGTAATGAAATTTTATACTTCTGGTGGCACTAGGTCAGAACTTTTGACTTCTAAATGCTTTTAAAAGGTAAGGTTGCTTTTTCTCAAAAAACGGCAATATATTATTAAATCTTAATAAACCCCACCTCTGGAAGGAATAATATGCCATTCTTGAAGTGGCTCATATATAAATCACTGCATAATACAAATTGGTTTGACACTAGAGTTTCACAGTCAAATCCTCCAGTTGTAATGGACAGAAACCCTGAAGTATGGTGGCTCTGATATTTGAAATATGGGTATATTAGCTATATTGATTATGAATCTGTAATCATTATATTTAATATATTTAAATTTCTGTTATTTTCACTGTCCTCTGATTTTAAAGGCAATTAGCTTTTATTGATGTCTAATATTCTTCTAATTTTCTTTTCACACTGGCCTTGACCTTCTGAAGATCCAAAGCCTAAATGTACCTTCTCTGTGCTTCTCTCTCCTGTGATATTGATGGTACTATAGATTCTGTGGTTAGTTTGATCTATTTAAACACATTATTCTACCTCCTTTCAACCCTTCACCGCTTATGTAACCATTGCTACATTTCTTTCTTTTTTTTTTTTTAACTTTCTCTTACTATCCCTGCAAACTGTGTCCCTTCTTATCCTCCTTATTTTCCCCTTCCCTTACTTTTATGTTTTAATAAAAAATTTTAAGTCCAATTTTTCTTTTTATAGTGACCTTAACAATCATCAACAAACACAAATATTTTAATATACAAAAAGATCCCAAGAAGCTTATATGTGAAACTGTTAACTTTTATGTACAATTTGTTTCTTAAACAATATAGCTATATCTTTATATCTATGCATAGTTATATATAAATAAAAAATAATACATTGTAAATAATACATACATATACAGTTTATTTTTTAATGCATAGATTTATCCACCTGTATCTTTACATATACATATGCATACGATACAGACAATCTATATACAATTTTTCTTAAACTATATGAATAAATGTATTCATACTTCTTAAGGATAGCACCAAGCTACTCAATTGTTTTATTCCTTTAGCTTTTTTGTTATAAGTTATGCATTTAAAATGTTTTATTGAGGCTCTTTTTGTGAGATAGCTATGTGGCGCAATGGAAGATAATGAACTCAATAGGCCTAGAGTTGGGAAACTTGAGTTCAAATCTAGCCTCAGACACTTACCAGCTATTAGATTCTAGGCAAATGATTTAACTCTGTATTATTTAGTTTCCTCACATATAAAATGGGAATGATAATAATTCTTGTGAAGATGAAATCAAATAGTATTTGTAAAGCATTATAAAATGTTACCTAACTTTAAAAGATATGTATCACTACTTAACCTATTCCCTCTGCCCTCCCTCACTAGAAAAGTCCCTTCCTTTTCTAATCTCTGCAGTCCAACAAAACAAATCAACACGTTAGTCGTGTCTGAGAAGGCAGATCTCACTCTATATCTTGAGTCCATCACTCCTTTCTCAAGAGGCAGAACAGACATTATCACTTGTCATTTGAAATTATTATTGTTCTCTGCTTTGGCTAGATTTCTGAAACCTTTCAAAATTGTTTTCCTTCATATTATTATTGTCATTGTTTATGTTGTTTTCCTAGTCATGCTTTGTTCTTTTGAAAAAAAAGATTCAGGGACACATCACATTATTTACTGGATTCTTGAATATTATCCTCCTGCCTCAAACTTTTCTACAAGATTTCAGTTGTTTTTTGCTTCATATATTAATAATGATAATTATAACAATAGCTGACATATATATGTATATAGAGAAATAGTTTTGAGATTTACAAAATACTTTACAAATATCTCTTTTAATGCTGACGATAGATGCTATTTTTATCTCCATTTTGCATTTGAAGAAATAAAGAAATTTAAATGTGTTGTGTAGAACCACAACTAATAAGTATCTGAGGCACTATATGAACTCAGTTCTTTCTGACTTCAGGCCTAGTACTCTACCAGCTCTTTCACTTAATTGCCTCAATTATTATTATTAGTTGTTGTTATCAATTACCCAAGTCTTTTGCATTTAAATGCTTTAAAAAAAATCTGGTCTATGAAGTACACATCTTCTTCATTGGATTAAATAATGTCTAAAGAATTTTTTTGAACCTCTGCCATGATTTGTTTTACAGAATTTTGAAAAAAAAATTCTTCTTGGTTACTGTTGCCCTGAGTATTTTTCCTTTCAGACTTCCTCAACACCTTTGCTTTCTCTATTTGGGTGCACTTAACATATGATTTTGTACCACAGGTATTCACATCTAAGTCATATCCTCCTTTGAGACTGTCAGCTCCATGAAAGCTAAGCCATCTTACCTCCAACTTTATAACTCTCCTAGGGCTCAGCTAAAAGTTTTTTTTTTTTTTTCATGCAGTGGGTCTTAATTCTTGTTAGATTTATTAAATTGAAACAAAACCAAGAAATTGTGTTTTGGCATCTTGGAAGAAAACTTGAATCCTTAACGTTTTGGAATACACGAACATTAGTAGCTTCTAATGCATATTCCTTTCACCTCCAAAAACTGATTTTTTAATTATTAATATTAGGTTGGTTTTCTTTTTCATGATTAGAAGTTTGTAAGATTTTTTTTCTCCCCCATTATATTCTTCTAGGGGAAGATTTTATAAACCATTATAGATTAAACCACAATTAATAAATCATTAAAAAGTTACAATTATAAAAAGATAGTATTGTAGAGATATATACTTCAGTTTTTTTTCTTTTTTCTCTTTTAATAATTATTATATTTCATTTATATAGCACATTTATAAATTTGGGGCTATGGTTTGCCAATTTCACATCTGCCAAGTTAGCTATATTTTTTTTCCTGTTTTATAGTATTTTATTTTTTCCAATTATATGTAAAGACAAATTTCATATTTATTTAAAAAAATTAAATTGCAAAATTTCTTCTTCCCTTCCTCTCAAAATGGTAAACAATTTGATATATATTATATGTGCAATCATGTAAAATGTATTTCCATATTAGTATGTTGTGAAAGAAGAAATAGATCAAAAGAAAAAAATAAAAATAAAGAAACTGAAAATAATATGCTTCAATCTCCATTTAGACTCTAGCAATTCTTTCTCTGAATGTGGATAGCATTTTTCATTATGGGTTTTGGAATTGTCTAGGATAATTTTATTGATGAGACTAGCCAAGTCTTTCTATAGCATATCATTAGACAGTATTTTACTTAACTGTGTACAATGTTCTTCTGGTTCTGTTTCCTTCAGTTTATACCAGTTCATGTAAGTCTTTCTAGTTTTTTCCCTCATAATCATCTTGTTTGTCATTTCTTATAGTATAATAATATTCCATCAAAGTTATATACCACAACTTGTTCAGGCACGCCTCAAAATGATGGGCATCCCCTCAATTTCCAGTTCTTTGCCACCACAAAAAGAGTTGCTATAATAGTTTTCTACAAGAAGGTTCTTTCTCTTTTTCCTATTCTTTTTGAAAAATCTCTTTAGAATATAAATCTCTAGTAGTGGTATTTCTTTGGACATAGTTCTAGGTTGCTCTCCAGAATGATTGCATCTCAGTTCATAACTCCAACAATGCATTGGAATCAGTAAGATAAATTTTTCAAACAGTGCCTTGCTCCAACAATGCATTGGAATCAGTAAGATAAATTTTTCAAACAGTGCCTTGGCACTATTTTAGCTTTAAGTAATAGCTATACTAATATTTGTTTACTTATTCAACAGACATTTTCAAATACTGTGTACAGAGTGTCATGCTGAACACTGAGAGAAATAGGGAATCTAACACACATGATCTTTGCTGTCATGGAGCTTACAATCTGATAGAGACCATAAAAGTAAGATGTCAGTTACTTTTCTCATGATTAGTTGAAATGGAGTGACTCTAAGCAAGTAATGTTGAAGAAAAATAAGTGTTTTAAGGAGTACATTAACTTCAAATATTATGCTTAAACGTGGATGGTTGGAAAATATTAATAGCATAGAGATCTTCCCATTTTTCAGTGAGAATTCTAAGCTGGAAAAGTTTGTGACAATCATAAACAGTAATAGACTCTGTACATAATAGTCAGAAACTACAAGCTGACTTATGGAAAAGACTACTACTAATCATAGTTTTGGATCTATTCTTCCAAATAATAACTTCTTGCATTGATGTACCATTTTAGAATTTAAATGGTATTTCTCCATAGAGAATTGCCTTTGAGGATGAATAGGCTGAGAGGAAAGAGAGAAGAAAAGAAACGGGGAAAATAGGATAAAATTAATAATACAATTAGTAATCATAACTTTATGTGAAAAAACTTTATGGCAGTTTATCTGGTAAAAGTTTTATTTCTCAGATATATAGGTAACTGAATCAAAGAGCCGTTCTTCAGTTGATAAATGATCAAAGAGTAGGAACGAAGGTAGTTTTTGAAAAAATAAGCTATCTATAATTATATGAAAAATGTTCTATGGCTACTGATTAGAGAAATACAAATGAAAACAATTGTGAGGTATCATCTTAAAACTTAGATTGGCTAATGTGACAGAAAGAAAAATGAAACTTTTTGGAGGGAATGTGAGAAAATTAAGACTCTAATGCACTGTTGTTGGAGTTGTGAATTGATTCAACCATTCTGGAAAGCAATTTGTAATTGTTTAAAGGGAATAAAATTATGTATGCCCTTTGATCCAGCAGTATCATTACTAGTTCTATATCCCCAAGAGATTAAAAAATTTTAGAAAAATATTTATAACAGCTCTTTTTGGTGTGACAAAGAATTGGAAATTGAGGCATCAATAAAGAAATGGCTGAACAAGTGGTATGTGATTTTGATGGAATACCATTGTGCTATAAAGAGATGACAAGCAGGATGATTTCAGAAAAACCTGGAAAGAATTACATGAATTGATAGAAACTGAAGTGAGGCAGAAGCAGGAGAACATTGTACATAGTAACAACAACACTGCATGGTGATCGATTGTGAACAACTTAGCTATAATCAACAATATAATAAACCAAAATAGTTCAGAAGATCTTATGAAAAATGCTATCCACCCTTAGAGAAAGAACTGATAAAGTCGGAATGCAAATTGAAGCATCTCTTTTTTTTAAACTTTATTTTTTCTTTTTTTCCTCTGTTTTCTCTCACAACATAATTAATGGAATATGTTTTGTAAGAATAAGCATGTATATCCTGTATCAAATTGGTCTTCTAAATGAGGAGGATAAAGGAGCAAGAGAATAAAGAGAATTTGGAATTCAAAATTTTAAAAGATGAATGTCATAAATTGTTTCTACATGTAATTTGGGGGAAAATAGAATACTAAATAAAGTTATGTTATTGTTATTTCAATCTTGTCTGACTTTCTGTGACCCAATTTGGGATTTTCTTGGCAAAGCTCTTCTTTGCCCAAGAAACCAAAGTCATTTATCATTTTCTTTTCCAGCCCATTTTACAGATGAAATTGAAACGAACAAGGGCTAAGTAAATTTGTTCAGGGTCACACAGCTATTAGGTGCCAGAGGCTAGATTTGAACTCAGGAATATGAGTTTTCCTGACTCTAGTCTAGCACCCTATAACTATGGCACTACTTAGCTGTTTCCAAATGGTAATAATATTTGTAGTATGAAGCAGCAAGGTGATATAATGAATGGTGCACTGAAGCCAGGAAGAAGTGCAAATCCAGCCTTGGACATTTACTAGTTGTGTGATCTTGGAGCAAATTGTTTAATCTCTATCAGTGTTAACTTGCTCCACAGAGCAAGATGATTCCCTACCTCTTAGGGGTGTTGTGAGGATCAGATGAATTATTATTGGTAAAAGTTCCTGGTAAAAGTATAGCTCCTTAATAAATATTTTTTCCTTAAATATGCTTCTTATCCTTAAATACTTCTTCCTTAGCCCTTCCTTTTACTAGTATATCTCTCACAATATTATTATTAGGTTCAGCTGATATAATATCTGTTGCAAATGATAAAGAAGGCTTTAAATATCGGTTATTATCAGGTGGGTTTATGTTTCATATATAAATATACTGAAATAATATAGCATAATCTTGTTACAAACCAATTGTTTTTATTAGGCTTTTCCTACCTGTTTTATCTGAGGGTTTTTTTTTTTTTTTTTGGTCTCTGGGATGTATAATTATAACATTATATAATTGGCCTTGCAGTGTATTTAAATATTGATATGCTAATTTTACCTTTCATTTTTTTAGCCACTACCCAAAGCAGTCCTTCACTACAGTGGCAGACACACCTGAAAACCTTCGACTGAAGCAGCAAAGTGAATTACAAAGTCAGGTAATTTCTAAATGATTAATTTAGCATCCCTAATACTTGATGCTATAAAAGCACCTGTTCAGAGATTTTGTTAATGGCAGTGCTAGTGGGTTTTTTTGGGGGGTGGATAAGTGCCATTAATACTGTCATTCAAGCATGTAAGTATAGTTATAATTATAGAAAATACAAATACTATATGATTTGGCATATAAATTATTTTGTATATAAAAAATGAACTGACAAAGTAATAAAAATAAATGACCGCATTAACAATAACTCTGTAGCAATAAAGATGTGAAAATTAAAATGATTTTGCATCAATAATAAAATTAGTATTTACTTGTTTGAATGATTTGTCATTCAGTGACTTAAAAGCAATTTCCCAAGAATGAATGCTGATTTAATGAATTTTACTGCTGCTGTGTTTGCACAAGGTGAACAGGTGACTCCTGGCACTAATTTAGAAGAATTTCTCAATCCATAATAATTGAGGATGAATTGATTATGACATTTATTTTCAGAGACTTGGTTTTCTGTCATCTTGGTTCAAAGAGATTGCTTCTTCAACCCTGTTTCCTTTCAGTTAATTGACAAATATTGTCACCCTCCAAACCTTTTGAATATTTCTTGAGGCAAATGAAATTTTCTATTTCCATAGAGTATTGCCATCAGACTTTCCACATAAACAAATATTTATTTTGTTCAAATTTGGTTTTGGCCAAAGATTAGCATGGAAAGAGAAGAAAAGCAGAGGTGGGACTAGAAAAGAAATCAGCCTCTCTGTATATCTTTAGTACTTATTCTCCAGCTTCCCCTTTAGTGTCATTTTATACATTTTTTTTAATTTAAGGGTTAGTTATTGTCATGTAAAAAAATTGAAATTTTATGTTTAGTTCCTAATCAATTATTTTGGTTGCAAACCTCCAAAAATAAGGCATTGTACTCTGGTTGAAGTGAATGTTTGTGATCCTTTATAAGAAAGTCTCATTCCTTTTTGAAGAAATCATCACAGCTGTTCATTTTGGCTACCACAGATAGTTGCCCATTATTGTATAGATAGGGCCTAGGTGGAAAGGATCACTGAACTAGTAGTTAGGGGACCTGATTTCTGGCTTTGACATTTTTAAAAAATGACCTTTTATTTTATTACATGTTTCCCAATTATGTGTAATTTTTTTAAACATTCATTTTTAAAAATTGAATTTCAAATTCTCTCCTTCCTTTCTGCCTTGGCCCCTTTCTTGAGAAGACATGAAATTTGATATTGATTATATATGCTGAGTAATACAAAATAAATATCCACATTATCCAAATTGCAAAAGAAAACACAGAAATGAAAAATAAAAAAAAAAGGCATGCTTCAATCTGCTTTCAGACTCCATCAGTCCTTTCTCTAGGGCTGATAGCATTTTTCATTATAAGTCTTTCAGAATTGTCTTGGATGATTGACTGGAATAGCTAAGTCTTTCACAGTTGATCATTGTGTACAGTGTTCTGGTTATACTCATTTCCCTTTGCATCAGTTTATATAAGTCTTTTTGTTTTTTGTTTTTGTTGTTGAAACATCCTGATTTCCATTTTTTATATCACAATGAAATTCTATTACAATGGTATATCACAACTTGTTCAGCCATTCCCTAATTGATGGGATATCCCATCAAGTTCCTGTTTTTTTGCCCCTATCAAAAAAAAAAATCTGCCAGAAATATTTTTGTACAAAGAGATCATTTTCCCTTGTCCTAGGGATACAGACCTAATACTGGAATTTCTGGGTCAAAGGCTAAGCACAATTTTATAGCCTTTTGGACATGGTTCTAAATTGTTCTCTAGAAAGTCTGGACTAGTTTATAACTTTATTGGTGTTCCAATTTTTCTACATTCCCTTCATCATTTCCTTTTCTGTCATATTAACCAATATGATAGGTGTAAAGTGGTATGTCAGAGTTGTTTTAATTTGCATCTCTCTAATTAGTAGTAATTTAGAACATGTTTATGTAACTATTAGTAGGTTAAATTTCTTCTTTAGTTATCTATGTATTTGAGAAATGAGGCCTTTATCAGAGAAATTTGCTATAAATTCACTCCCCGACCCCTCCTACCCCATTTTCTATTTTCCTTCTGGGTTGACTACATTAGTTTTGTTTGTAGAAAAGCTCTTTAATTTTATATCATCAAAATTATCTATTTTATTTCCCATGATGCTTCCTATCTATTGTTTGATCATAAACTTCCCTTATCCATAGATCTGATATACATTTTCCCGTGCTCTCCTAATTTACTGATGCTATTACCCTTTATATCTAAATCATTTATCAATTTCAGCCTGAGAGACGGTAGTCGCTGCCAGTTTCTGCCAAACTGTTTTCTAGTTTTTCCAGTAATTTTTGTCAAATACCCAAAAAGTTTGAATCTTTGAGTTTATCAAACATTAGATTGCTCTAGTTATTTTCTACTATATATTGTACCCCTAATCTATTCCACTGATCTACCAGTTGCTCTGTTTCTTAGCCACTACCAAATTGTTTTGATGCTTTTTTTAGAGTCTTGTGTTTGAGAGTAAAGTTTTCTATTCAGTTTTGGTCATTTCATTCAGAATGTTTGAAAGTCTTCTATTTCATTAAATATTTTTTTTTCCTTGAAGGATTTTACTCAGTTTTTTTTTTGTTGTTGTTGTTGTTGTTAAGGACCACACCTAAGTATGGAAACTGAGAAAGCCTGTAAAGAGTTAAAGGGGAGTGTATCATTAAGGGTAGGCTGGTTCTCCAAAAGCCCCCACAGCTATGAATCATAACACACTTGAAGGAATTGCAAATCAGCCTTTACTGATGCAGATATTGCTTGTGAATTGGGAACAATAAATTGGAGGCAAGAGGAGAGAGGTCAGAGAATGCAACTGCCCCCTCAGTCTCCTTGTATCATTATCATTCTCTCACATCCCAGCAGCCACTAACAGGTGGCTCCTGTAACACTTTTTCTTTTCCATGTATCATATTTGAAGCCCTCCATTTTAAAAAATATAGTAGCTGCCAAATCTTGTGTGGTTCTAACTATGGCTCCATGGGTATTTAAATCATTTCTTTTTGACTGCTTGAAGCATTTTCTCTTTGTCCCTGGAACTCTGTAATTTGGTTATGATGTTCCTGTAAGTTTTCATTTTTGGATCTCAAATTTTTTCAATTTTTATTTTACCCTCTGGTTCTAGGATATTGGGTCCATTTTTGTTCATAATTTATGAAATATATTGTCTGAACTCTTTCTTTGATCATGACTTACAGATAGTCATATAATTCTTAAATTATATTTCCTTGATCTATTTTCCTATAATTCTTAAATTATATTTCCTTGATCTATTTCCCAAGTCTGTTGTCTTTGCAATAAATTATTTCATATTTCTATTTTAAAATCTTTTTCAGTTGATTTTATTATTTCCTGCTATCTCATGGAGTCATTAGCTTTCACTTGCTCATAATATTTAAGAAATTACTTTCTTCTGTGAACTTTTTTACCTTTTTCTATTTGACCAATTCTGCTTTTTAAAGAGTTATTTTCATCAATGAATTTTTGAACCTTTTACCGTTAGACCAGTTCTGTTTTTTAAAGTGTTATATTCTTCAGCATTTTTGTGCCTATTTTACCAAACTGTTAATTGTCTTTATATATATTTTTTATTTTGCTCTTATTTCTTTACCTAATTTTAAAAACTTCCAGAAATTTTTGTTGGACTTGTGTTCAGTTCACAATTGTCCCCTTCTTCCCCTGCCTTGGAGCCTTTGCTGTAGATGTTTTGACCTCATTATCTTCTGAATTGTTGTCTTGATCTTCCTTGACACAAAAGTAACTTTTAATGGTCCTTTTTTTTTTTTTTTTGTTTATTTTCCCACCCTTTCCCCTATTTTTGAACTTTATGATAATGTTGGACTCTGTTCCTAGTATGGAGGACAGGATACTATCTCAAACTCAGGCTTTTTTGCACTGATATTGTCAGAACTGGTTTTAGGGGTTTGAATATTTCTGGTTTTTCCAAGGTAGTGTGATCTTGGGAAAGATATGGTCACTGCTTTTGTAGTTTGCTCCATGATTCTTATCTATCCATGATGGCACTAGCCTAGCCTCTGCCCCAGTGTCACAGATCTCTCTTTCTAGCATCCAAAGTTGTGTGGTGGCTAATGTTGGGAGAGCTTGGCTGGGTGCTTTCTCCCTTTCCCATCTTGACCCTATTCCAAAAGAACCAACTTAAATCTTTTTAAAGGAAAAAAAAAATCAGCATAACCAATAAAGTACATTGAAAGTAGATCTTTAAATGTAATTAATGTTCCATATCCCTTTGTCTGCAAAGGGGTAAAAGGAGAGGTATTTTTTCCTATCTCTTCTTTATAGTCATGTTTATTTTTTTATAAGTAAATTTTTGGTAAGTTGTCTTTTGTTTTGTGGCTTTTGGTATTTTCAGTATGTACATTTTTTTTTTTGACTCTTTATTTTGCATCGTTTCATGTTACTCTTTCTCTGTGTGTTTTTCATAGTTATTGTTACTAACAATACATTAATATTTTATTTCATTTTTGTATTTGATGTGTTCAGGCATTTCCCGATTCATGCCTAATCTATGGTCATTTGTTTCCAATTTCTACTTATGAGAAAAAGGGGGTGTTATAATTATTTTAAAGATATGCAGCTTTTCTATCTGTGACCTTCTTGAAATATATGTCTAATAGTAGAATCTTTGGGTAAAAAGATATGGATAATTTACTTATTCAATTCGCATAATTTCAACTTTTCTGGAATGGTTATACTACTTCATAATCCCACAAATAATTCACTGAACTTATCTTTCTATAACATCTTCAGTTCTCATCTTTTATAACTTTTGCCAATTTTCTGGATGTGAAGTGGTCTAATTTTTTAAAATTTGGATTTTTTATTAATAATTTGGAGCATTTTTTCATATGTTGCCAGTCATTTGCATTTCTTTTGAGAACTGTTTATTCAACATTTTATCTAGTGGGAAATAGAGGAATTCTTAAATAGTCATATTAATAGTAGTTATATAGTTTACATTTTACAAAGATATCATGTTATTCTCATAATAACCCTTAGAAGGAGGTCATATTATTATCCCTATTTAACAGATGGAGATATTGAGGCATATTAAGATTATTTACTTAATTAATTTAATTAAGAGAGATTAAGTAACTTTCCAGAGTAACCCAAAATGTCTAATTTTGATATTTGAATTAATCTTTCTGATTCTAAGTCCAGTGACTCATCCACTATATCACTTATAGCTGCCTCATTGTTCAATGAATAAATCCATGCATAATTAAGTAAAAAAATTTCAAATTTTAGGATTCAAGAGGTTAATATTGCAGTCAGATAATATTTTGGAATGTCATTGTCACTTACTGACTTTTCCTGCAATGGTTTCCATTTCTAGAGGCACATGCGAAGGTTTCATATTCTTAATTGAGTTTTTCTTCCATTTCTGTCATTTCTGATGTGAACTTCTAAATGTGAAGAAATCTATCTTTCTGAATATATTTTTTCTAAGTCTCTTGTCCTGCCTAGGCTAAGTATTTCACTTTTCTTTTTTGGGAGAGCTTTAAAGTGGCCATCTTTTGATTTTTTTCCCTGTTTGTTGCCCGGCTGTATCCTATGGAGCCTGGTCTTTTCCTACAGTGTGTTTATGACATGAAGTTTCTTATTAAGATTTTTGTCAGTGGAAAGAAGAGAATTTTTAAATGTTTAGTTCATAGGAGAATATTCAATACTATGCATTTTGAACAAAAGATAAATCCTTAGGTCACTGTTTCAATTTTGGTTTCAAAGATCTTCCTTAAACTTGAGGACAGGCAGATGGAATGTTTGCCCTGGGGTCAGGAATCTGGCCTCAGATATTTATTAGTTGTGTGGCTTTGGATAAGCCACTTAGTTTCTCACATTTGCAAAGAATTTAGTATAGTGGCTGGCACACAGTAGACATTTAATAAATGCTTGTTTCTTTTCCCCCTCTTAATTACACTATTCTAATTCTCAGCATCTGTTTAAAAGAAAGTTAGAAAATAAAAAGGCAAAACTTTATTGTATTTTAGGAACTCTCTTGGACACAAGTGATTTTCAAATTAGGATTCAAATTATCCTCAAAGACAATATCCCACAATTAAATAAAAGAGAGAACTCAGGTTGAAGTTTCCTCAGAAGTATAGATTCCTTAATCAGAACAACAGTCACTTAAAATGCTGGTGCATCCAGCATTTTTGGAATCATTCCCCTAAACCATATAATCCAATCAACTGTGAAGATAGGTAATGATTTTAATTAGATTACAATATTTAAATCTGGCTACAACCTCAATCTATTTTCAGAAGTTCAGAGTTCCATCTTATACTGTGATCCATTATCTGCTCAGAAAGTAGTTGGGCCTGCAATTGGAATTATTTGAAAAGATTTCAGGGCAGAATATTGTTTAGGAATAGAGAATTTAAAAAGACTGATAAGGACTTTAGATGAAAGACTTCAGATGAAAATACTGTCTTGATATTATTTCTTAATATGTAGGCCAAAGATGAAATGGAATTGTAGGAGTAGGACTCGGAATTTTTCCACCATTCATCCTTTGTTCAAATATTTCACTTTATTATTAAAATATTTGATAGGTTTCAGAAGCAGAATATTAATCCACTTCACTTTTATTTTAGGGATCTTGACAAGCTTTGTAGATGTTAGCTCATTAACCTTTGCAACTTCCTTCACCTTCACAATTATTGTGCAGTAGGAAAATCATGACTATGATTTTCTCTCTTACTAATGGAGGAATTAATGTAAGGCAGTTCAATAGGTTATTGATGGTAGAGATGGTAGAGAGATGGTAGAGAATATAACAAATTCTTTTTATTTGTCTCTGTCATGGCCAGGATTCTGTACCCTTTCCTTTCTTGATAGCTAGTTTTCTTCATAGTAAGATGATATCCTGAGAACGAGGGAGAGAAGAAAGGAGGGAGAGATAGGGGGCATGAGCATAGGGTGGGAGGGAAGAAGAGAGAGAGGAAGGAATAGGGAGAAGTACAGGGAAAGAGGGAAGGAAAGAAGGGGAGAGAGAAAAGGAGAGGGGGAGAGAGAAAAGGAGAGGAGGAAAGAGAGAGAGGGGGAAAAAGAGAGAGAGAGAGAGAGAGAGAGAGAGAAGAGAGAGAGAGAGAGAGAGAGAGAGAGAGAGAGAGAGAGAGAGAGAGAGACAGAGACACACAGACACACACACAGACAGAAAAAGAGAGACAGAGATAGAGAGAGACAGAGACAGAAAGATATATATAGAGAAAATTCCCTCTTCCTGCCACTCTCTACTCTATTGCACAACAGCTATGCTGTCCACCTGTTTCAAAAGCCCAAACAGGATTAGCCCTATATAAAACTATATTTGAAAGTTTATCTTTGTTTCCTTTCAGTTTCCCTTTTCAGAACCTTTTGTCCCCTCACTAGATTTCTAGTCCCCCTCCTCTGAAATTCCATTTTTTGTTTTTGTTTTTTTGACAAAAATCACACTATTTATTTACATAGAATTGGAGGGATGAGAGAGGGATGAGACTCTTGTTCTCTACTATCATGATCTACAACTTCAGCTCAAAAAATGACCTCATTAGCAACTTTTCCTTCAAATAGGGTTTGCTGGCATAGGGAATAGAATTCCATGAATGAATACAGGGTGAGAAAAGCATAGACTAAGGATGTAGAGGCTGAGGACCCTCATCTCTTTTCTGTCCTATGATTTCAAAGAACTAATCATTATTTATTTTTTGAGGCAATCGAGGTTAAATGACTTGCCCAGGATCACAAAACTAAAACGTGTTTGAAGTTGATTTTGAGTTCACTTCCTACTGACTCTAAGGCTGGTATTCTATCTACTGTGCTACTTAGATGCCCTTGCATTTACCATTGGTCACTTACCTTTTCAAAAGGGCTTGCTCATCCTTATTTGACATTAAGACACCTGCATATCATTTATCCCCTTTCCACCTCCTCAATTGAAAAAAAAAAAACAATTATTTTGGGGGGAGATGCTTCTGAAACTAGAATATGCTGTCCCTCTCCCCCAAAAACTCAGGGAAGAAATCCAAGTCCCTTCTAGTACAAATCCTGGCTCCCCAGGAAAGCCTAAGGCTCTGACCACTTCAGATCTGGCCAAATCTTTTGTGGACTTGAGTATAAGGAGAATGTGTGTGTCTGTTTGGAGAGGGGAGGGTGGAATTACACATTCTGACCTGACATCCATGGAATTTCATTTTTAAAGAATCTTATTTTGATTAGCTGTAATTGACAAGAGTTATTCTTCTCATGTATAATTCTGTCTTCATAGGTCCTTTAAAAAAAAAAAAACATTAAAAAGCCATTAAACCCTAAAGAAATACATTTTAGAAGTAGAATTTCAGACAGTTTGGTAATTTAAGAGCCGTTTTGGATTAGAGTTCTGGTATAGTTGTCCTAAAATAGCAGGTTGATCTTGTTTCACAGTAACAAAAGCAACCACTGCCACCGCAACAATAACTTGCATTTATATAGTGAATTCTATGTACCAGGCATTGTGATAAGCACTTCACTTAGCACGATTATCTCATCTGATCCTTACAACAACATTGGGAGGTGTTATTATTATTCTTTTAGTTAAATGAGGAAACTTGATCAAGATCATATTGCTAATGGGTGTTTGAGACTGGATTTGGACTAAGGTGTTTCTGACTTCAGACTTGATGCTTTTTCCAGTGTACCAGCTACATACCCTATGCCATACCATGCCATAAAACTGAAATCTGAAGATATTTCATAATATTCTTCAAACCAATCTTGCTGCTTCTAGAACTCATGCACAGATTTTGGAACATTTCATTTTTGCTGTCACTTGGGTCTTAGGCCAGGTTCAGATTTCGGGCTTTGTGCTCGACTGCATGTAGTATAATGAATAGAGTATCCTATCATTTCAATGGATAAACCTTTGATATTATATCATGGAAAAATAGGACTTGATGGAATAATAGTGTAGAAATCTCTCAACTATATGGTAGCCCCATAATGGAAAATAAGGAGAAATACAATAAAATTAAATTAACTATGTAAAGTGGATAAGATACCTTTAGTCTTGTCTTGCAGCTTTTCCTAAAATTTCTTCTTTCTCAATTGTTATTTCCCTTTGTCCCCTGTTCTTGAACAGAAAATGTCTTCTCATTGTAATGAGAAACTGCCAACTACATGGTATATGTTCCCTTTGAAGTCTCTATTTTCTCCCTTGAATGATTTTCTCTTTTCTCTACTGTTTCCTTGCCTGTAAAATGTATTACTTAAATATCCTAAGTAAGAACTCCTAGAGGCATGCTCTAAGATGTACTGAAAAATTATAAAAATTAAAATTGTTCCCTATAAGTACAAGCTATCTTGAAGCTATCATCATGCTTATACATTTCTTTACTTTCATTTTGACTATTTATCTTTGACGCATCATAGAGATCCAAACTGATGAGTATGTGTTTACCAATAGGTCTGTTTGGTAGAGAAGATTTCCCAACAATCTCATGTTTATGGGTAATCCTTCTAGAGTATTTTCCTTTAAATGGGTTTTACCCTATGTGCTAGAAAGTTTCCTTTAGGTCTGCTTCCATTACTTGGCTGTCAATCAGTCATCTTTCACCCTTACTAAAGGAGTTATCTCCTTTTCCAATGGTATATCAATTAATCAATTATTAAATATTTACTAAGTTCCAATTATGTGGTAGACACTATGTTAAGTGCTGGGAATACAATGATGAAAATGAGAATAATACTTGCCCACAAGTTGCTTATATTTTATTGGGGAAAAAAAGCATACATATATGCCTATACATAAAGACATAAAAAGAGGAGTTTTGTGCCTTAGGAATATCCTTTCAGCTGCTTAGTGAAGAATAGTTTAGAAGGGGGGAGATTTGAACTAAAAAGATAAATTAGGAGGCTAGCACAATAGTCCAGGTGAGATCTTAATCTCCAGAGTATCTGTGTGAGAGATAGGTTTTGTGCAGAGGGAAATGACAAGACTGGCAAGTGATTAAATGAGATAAGGTGGTGTGAAGATAGCACCATTTTGTGATTCTGGCAATACTCTAGATAGGAATAGAGAAATTCAGAAGAAAGGTAGAAAGACAATGAGTTCTGTTTTTGGACAAAATTTTGTATTTGAGACTACTATGGTCATCAAGTTTGAAATATCCAAAAAAGCAGTTAATGGTGCAGACAGAGATTCTATGCCTATCTACAAGTCATCTGTATAGAGATTAAATAATTAAACTCATGGGAGCCTGAGAGGTCATTAGGTGATAGAGAAGAAAGAGAGAAGAGAAGAATATAAAATGTTATGTTATCCTTGATGTAGTTCATGTATCCCCTTTATGCTTACCATACATCTCTCTAATGCCTTGTGGGTGACCTGTAATTTTGATTCTTCAGAGAATGTAATATTCTTTATAGTTTGTAGACATATACCAATCAACTTTGGGAGAATACTGCTGTTGAAACAAAGTCTTTTGGGGATGGTGGGAAATTTGGAATCATAAAAGATTCTGTATAATTTCTTCAAAACAATATAATCTGCTTTGGTTACATTTGCTAAAATCTAGCTGCAATTATGTAAATAAAATCATTTCTTAAATAATCATGTTTGCATGTAGGAGTTTCCTCAATACTGTTTATAACATTTGTTAGGAAGTTAAATATACCTATGTATGTATGATGTAAGTCAAGCCTTGATAGCAAACTCTATAAAAAAGTAAAGCAAGATTAAATTTTAAAAAGGATTTAAACAATTAGCCAAAAAAAAAGTAAATTGGAAGATATTTTGAAGGCTTCCATGTCTTTCTTCTCTTTATACTTCATACAGAAAATAAGACCCCCAAAAATACAAAAAGAAAAGAAATAAACTCTTGATGGGATATTTGCTTTAAAAAATACAAAAAGAAAAGTTCTATAATAAATTCTTGATGGGATATTTGCTCAGCTTATCCCAATTAGATATGACATTCTTGGAAAGAAAATCATAGATTAGTCTTTTCTGTCAGTTCAAGTAACAATCAGGGCTACTAACAATTACATAAATAAGTTATTAGGTAGCTAGGTGGTGCAGTAGATAGAATGCTAAGCCTGGAGTCAGGAAAACTCATCTTTCTGAATTCAAATCCAACCTTATATACTTACTAGCTGTGACACTGGTCAAGTCACTTAACTCTGTTTGCCTCAATTTCCCCATCTGTAAAATGAACTGGAGAAGGAAATGGCAAACTACTTTAATATTTTTGAATACAAGTGACTAGATAATAAAAATAAAATATACCCTATGCTTCTTTCCATTTATAATATATAGGTCTTTTAATGTATATAGATATTTTAATGTAGTCTCCCCCATTAGAATGTGAGTTCCTTGAGGTCAGGGACCATATTTTTGCTGTTCTTTCCATCCCCAGGATTTAGTTGAGTGTCTATTGTTAGGTCATTTTTCAGTCATGTCTGACTCTTTATGATCCCGTTTGGGGTTTTTTTTTTTTTTTTGGCAAAGATACTGGAATGGGCTGCCATTTTCTTCTCCAGGTCATTTTTACAGATGAGGAAACTGAGTCAAATAGGATTATATGACATGTTCAGGGTTACATAGCTAGTAAGTATCTAAAGCCAGATTTGAACTCAGGAAAATGAGTTCCTGATTCCAGGCATAGCACTCTGGTCAGCACCTGGCTACTCCAATGGTGATATTACTTTTTCCCTTAGAAAGTTCTTTGGCTTGTTTGTTCAAGTTCAAGGCAACAATGCCTAAGTTGGTAGGCAGAGGTTAATTTTAAAAATTCTATTTGCACAGTATTTGAGATTTATAATATTTCTTTCCAACATTAGGAGAGCTTAAATTGGCCAAGTTCCTAAATATCCAACTTCATCCAGTTTTTGTTTTCCTCCTTCATCTTAAGCAAAATCATTTGAGTTAGGATTCTGTAGGAGCTACTTCATAAACCTAAGATTATGAAGTAAGACAGATAGTATTGCTTTACATTTCTGCCTCATTGTCATAGTTTTGCCTCTCTCCTTCCTCCCTCCCTCCCTTCCTCCTTCCCTTCTTCCTTCCCTTCTTCTCTTCTCTCTCCTTCACTACTTTTCTATCTTCCTTCCTTCCTCCCTCCCTCCCTCCCTATCTTCTTTCCTCTCTTCCTTCCTCCCTTTCTCTCTTCCTCTCTCTTCAAAGGATAGTTATAATTAATCAGTGAATCAATAAGTAAAAAATTATTAAGCACCTATTATGTGCCAGGCATTGTGTTAAGCAAAAAGAGGCAAAAGACAGTTTCTGCCCTTAAGGAGTTAACAATCTATAGCTTGCTTCCCAATTATAATACTATTATATATAGTATATGATTACATACTATTTTAGAGATGTCTTAAAATTGATCTATCTTCTTTGAAATGAAATTCTTCATTCTGCATTTTCTTTCTAGCAGCAGTATTTTTTAAAAAAATTTTTATTTAGTTGTTTTTGCTGATGCCTCCAAGCTTGAGCTGTCAACTAAGGTAATTTAATGGACTCTTTTAGTTGCTCAAAGCTAGAGTTCTGTGGTTCTGGTGAATGCTATGCCTGTTTTTTGTCCCCTTCATATGTAGAGCTAACTTGATGCAATCACATTTCATGAAATTAATGAGGGGACCAGATAATTCTCTCTCTGTAACATGTCTTCTAAAAGTAGGCACATCTGAAAGTGTAAGTAAAGCTTTACCCCATGGGAGCACCGGGCAGTACAAGTCAGTTTCGCAGTGGCATGGGATTCAGACAAAACCCCCTTAAAGCCTTTGAATGTGACTCAAACTACAGCCTAGACCTAGTGTCCTTCATTAGTGTATAATAATCTTTCATCTCTCTTAAAGTATCTCTATTTTATTTGCCTAATCTGGCCCAATTTTCATTTCCCTTTGCCCTTGGACTTGATTCAGAGCTTCTACAAAAATCAAAAGAGACTCCATGCAAAGAATACTTATGCCAGGGCAACACTGAGGATGAAAATTGAGCCCATAAACTTGGTTGTAGGATGACAATTAAATCAGTGTCTTGTGGTTCATAGAGTACCATTTAATAACTTATTCTCAGAATCTTGGGGCTTTGTCATCAAATGAGAGTTGACCTTTCCAAAAAAATGTCTATTGGATTTTAATGTGAGGAATTTTTTGAGGAGATTGGTTATAATTCTTTAATCAAGTGGGCTAGTTTCTGATCCTTGGTAAATAAATGAAGTAAGCCAGGTACTAGGTAGCAAAATGAGAAGATTACATATTAGGAAGTTTTTTTTTTTTTAATTTTATTTAATAATTACTTTATATTGGCAGAATCCATGCCAGGGTAATTCATATTAGGAAGTTTTCAATTAACCTGGCATAGTGAATCAAGAACTAGAATTGACATTAGGAAGAACAGGGTTTGAATTGTGCTTCAGGTATTTATGAAATGTTGAAACAAAATTTTGCAAGTCTGCAGTCCAACTTTCTCATAATATAATCTGTTCATGGTATTTTCATACTTTTGCTAATCTCTCTATTTTTGAGGACAAATTACTATTATTAACATATACAATATTATATGTTAATAATATATAATATCATTTCATATTCATCACATCCCTTCAGTTAGGATGGAACTCTTTAGCATTTTTGTATATAAACATGTTTATATACATGTATATAAACGTGTATATAAATATGTTGTTGTTAAGTCATTTCAGTTGTATCCAGCTCTTTGTGACCTTATTTGGGCTTTTCTTGGCAAAAATATTGCCATTTTTCCCAGTTCATTTTATGGATGAGGAAGTATGGTAAATAGGGTGAAGTAACTTACATGGTCACTTCATGAATAAGTATCTGAAGCTAGATTTGAACTCAGCATGATTAATGAATCTTTCTGATTCTAAGCTCTTCCTCTATCCACTGTGTTATTATCTGCTTCTACATACACATACATATATATAAATACACTCATGTGTTCATGCACATGTCCTAGGCTAATTGAGATTAGATAATTAATGCTTCATTCTATTTATGTCTATTCTAAGGGGCAACATCATTAATCCACAACTAATAAACATTAAGAGTGCATTTGTTTTGTTTATGGTCATATTTTATCCATCCTGTGCATTAACAAATAAACAAACAACTTTTTATGTATGTTTTCATCAGTGTCCTGCAGTTAAGGATATAAATTCACAGGAGGTGGGGACTTTATTCAGCCTGTACTGTTCAATAGACAGCATGAGGCTAAGCAACTGCTAAGATTTGATAGGATTTCAGTTTTAATAGCTTAAAGCTGCATTGAAATTTTTTGAGACACCCAGTGTATTGAAATGCACATTTGTTAAGTAACTGATAGGCCAGATTCCAAACTAGGTGCCAGGATTACAAAAACAAGAAAAAAGCAATCCCTTCTCTCAGGGAACTTATATTCTACTGGAGGAATGCAGCATGTCCACAAATAAGAAAATAAGGGAAAAAGATTAAAAAGAATCTACTGAGAAAGATGAAGTGATGTGAAAATGTAGAGAGCACTAATGAGGAGAAGGAAAAACATGCTATAGGAGGTAGTATTTGAACAGTGCTTCAAATAAACTGGAAGAGTACTTATTAAGCTCTTACTACATGCTAAGCACTGGAGATATGAATAGCACACTGAAACAGTCCTTGCTCTGAAAACTCATGTTTTAATTAGGGAAGACAACACATAAAAAAGGATTCAGCTTCAGCTAGATGAAAAGGTCAGATGATCCTTAGGACTTGGCAGGCAAAACAGCAGGGATGACATTTAGGTGCCTTGGATTGTGGGGGGAAATGATCAGACAGTTGGTGCTAGACCAATAACTGTTGGGAAGAAGAGAGCATGAGGCTTAGAGTGGAGAGGGACTCTCTGGATTATTTCTTATAGAAGTATGGATATGGATAGTCAGCATTCAGCTAAGATGGGGCATCCATTGCCTGGTGGGGACTGGGCAGTGGAATTTAGGTTGGGGACAAGGAAGGTTCTTAGCTCCCAATAATAGATATGGGTATTTATCTATCTTCAGGCTATATTTGTTAGCAGAGGAAAGCTGATGATTCACAGAAACAGAGGTGAGGATTTGCATTAGCCCAGAAATATGAGCTACAGACTGTGCAGAGATATATAGGTGGCTGTTAGAATGTCAGAGGAAGGGAATAGCTCAAAGGTTAATTTTACTGGTACGCATAATATGTCAAGGGGAACATTGTGAAATAAGATTGGAAGGGGAAATGGGAGCCAGCTTATGAAGTGCTTTAAATACCAGTAGGATTTTGTATTTTGATTGGGTGGAAATAGAGAGCCACTAAAGATTTTTTACTCAGAGAGTGTCATCATCAGGTATGTAGTTTAGACCTATAAATTTGGGAGCAGTGTGTAGGGTAGTTAGGAGAAAGTAAGCAGACCAATAGGAATGTTATGGCATTAGTAACATGATACCCAACTTGTAAACTTTCGACGACTGGGAAGATGGTGGCGTCCTCCATAATAATAGAAAAATTAGGAAGAATTGGGGGTTTTGGGTGGCTGTGGAATGAGTTCAATTTTGGACATACTGAGTTTGAGATCTCTACAGTCATCTTTGAGATATCCAACAAATAGTTGTCTAATGGGAAGGGAAGGAGGGAGAGAGAGAGAGAGAGAGAGAGAGAAGAGAGAGAGAGAGAGAGAGAGAGAGAGAGAGAGAGAGAGTGAGTGAGTGTGTGTGTGTGTGTTCAAGGGCTACATTAAATACAGTGTTACTTTGTGACTCTGTTAGATGTAACAGCTCTCAATTCCACAAATAACACTCAGAGATAATTGATTGCAGAGTAGTTGCCAATTTTCATTGAGAGTTTGCTCACTGAAAGGTCATCTATAAAATTATATCATAGATATAGACAATAAATGGCAAAAAAATATCAAATTACCTCCCCAATCCCCAACACTTGCTTATTTTATCATGATCAAAAACTTAAATGTTTGTTTACAATTTAGTGTGAGGTCTTTGTCTCTTGTTCTTCTTTTATGTTTCTTTCTTCACCTTAGTCCTTGGATACTCTGAAGCAGTAAGGTAGAAGAGTGGGTGATTTATTGGACTTGGAATCAGAAAAACCTGATTTTGAATTTACCATTGGGGCTTCAAGTCTCTTCTGAGACATCTGAAACACTGGATATTTCTTGGGCAAATCACTTAGCTTCTCAGCCTCACTTTCCTTAGATATAAAATGGAAATAGTAATAGTAATAGTAATAATAATAATAATACCTCACAGAGTTGTTAGGAGGATTATATGACAAAATATATGTAGTTTGCTTTGAAAATTTTAGATGTCACATAAATCCTACTGGCTAACATTTGTATTTTTGGCCACAACAAATTGGAATTGTATCTTTTTGGGAGAAGAAATAGAGGTAACTATGGTCTTTAAAATGGAATTGGGGAAGAAGGGTAGATAATATCAGAGAAGGAAAAGCTGCCAGAGGAATATTAAATACAACAACAGGAACTATAAAACATTCTGTATGAAATAAAGAACTATCTAGCACATATTCTTTGCTTGTTGTTTTTTTTTTTTTTTTTCTTTCCCCTAGTGCTTGAACCCCTTTTCCAAATCTGTTATGGGGAAAAAAAACCACCGATATTATACCTTGTGGAAATAGTTCAAGGTTTAATGATTCCTCATAACTGCTGCTTTGTAGGACTGATTGATGTCTGGAAGGTGTGATAATTTGAATCAGGTGCTGCTATGGAAGCAGAGAGATTACCTTGATTGGCTTTTAAAAGAGGGTGATAGAAGAAAATAGGCAAGGGGAGAGATGAAAATTATCTCTAACCTTGAAATGTCTTTGTTTTGTGTCCCACATAAAACGAATATAGATAAAAATGGGAAATGCTTTAAGTAAATTTTAAAACATGAAGATACTTGGCTCATTAAGCATTCTTTTTATGTTTCCATAAGGCCAAAACGTCTTTGGGTGCCTTTCTTTTTATGAGTTAATGATATTTTATGTTTTGGGGAGACTTTATAAACAGAATTTTTGAGAAGATAGTGTTATGGTTAGTCCATATGTACAACTTCGGCCTGAATGAAAATAGAGGAATATGAACCAGATAATTGAATAGCAAAAAGTATAAAAAAAGAGTTGAAAATCTGTTGCTCATGATAGGAATGTTGTGGAAGAAATCATCTGAACATTTACATGTATTTATTCATATATGAATCTGCTGCTTATTAGTTGTATTCTATTTTTCAAACTCAGGGAATAATAGAAATTGTAGTGTCATCTATGATATTTCCCTGTGCATTTTTCTTTGTACTCCCTTGAGTTTGTCTACACAATATAATGTGATAAAGAACTGAAATCATTTCCTTGATAATTAGGGTCATATGCTATAGATTTATGTATGAATTGGCCATGTAATTGAGACATTGTGGCATTAGTTATCTGTATATCTGTTTAAAATGTCTATTCCAAAGTGTGCAAGTGTAAATGCTATCATAATAATGTTATCACAACATATTCAACTACTCCCACCTGACTTTCCTTTATCTCTGGAGCTTTTTCTTGGTTAAATCCTTTAGAACCCTTATCTGTGAGGTCTTTCAAAATGAGGAATTCTTGACATAGGTTCCATGAATTTATTTTAAATAGCATTTTGATAATTGTATTATAATAGAATTGATTTCATTTGTATTTTATGTATTTCATATTATGTATTTAAAAACCTTACTCTGGCGAAAGTTCTAGCTTCACTAGATGGCCAAAAGGATATAAGATAGAAAAGTTGAAGCATCTGTAGAGGTAAATGAAAGCTCGTGCCAATCATTATCAACAAAGTCCTTGGGACCAATCTCCAAAGAACTTCTCTTTTGATTTTCCATTATGTTGTGACGGCTTTCCCAATGGCATACAGGCTGTGGCCCACTGTCTATCAAATTGTAAAGGCTTTGGGTAGTGTCCCATTGATAAGCCAGCTTTGATCTCAGAACCAGCTTAGCTAAAGATAATAAGACTAAGTGTCTTGGTTCCTTATTACACAGTTATTTTGTGGAAATACATAAAACAAAGAAGCATTTAAAAATGCTTCAAAGCATTTGTTAGGGTCTGGAATAGGATGGTGAGCATTGTAATGTAATAAAAGCAATAAATCCTAGAATTATTTCAGAGAAATAATTGCCAGATTTTAGTGACTCCTGTGATATGTAAACAGAAAAAGGAAGTCATACATAATGAAAGGAAAGTTCTCTGAGGTGCTCTACCAACAGCCTAAGAGATTTTAAAATAGTTCTGATGTGAAAAGCAAAATCTAATGTTCTCCTCATAGATGCTGTGGTTTTAGGCTTCTTATTTATTTAAATAATTCACTACATTATTTTAATCAAATATTTTTTGCATCTAAGTACAAAAAATATTTATGAGGTCAGTAATAACAAAATTCAGTGTTCAGCACTGTTCCAGATGAATTTTGATAACTGTATCGTGATGTCAAATTTAGATAAGACTATCCTCTGGTAATGATGGAATGCCTACCTACCCTGAAGGAATATTCGGGGGACAAAATACAATAAAACATGTTATATGCATTAGTCATTTAACAAAAATGCTATGTGAGGTCTGGCTGGGGGTGGAGGGCAGGTGGGCGGGGAGTCAAGTCTTTACCAATTAGGAAGAATCAGGGAAGGCTTTATGGAAGGATCTTAAAGACTGAGTAGGAATTCAATAGGGAAAGGGGGCTTTCCACTAATAGGGAACAGATTGGGTACAGGTATGTTGAAGAGGCAGAGAGTTGTCTAAGTTGGTTAGAATGTATAATGTTTGAAGTAAGAAATATGATATAAGTACTAGGTTATTATGAAGGTTCTTGAATACTAGGCAGAACATTTTCAATTTTATTCAAGAGGCAATAGAGAGACATTGTATATTTTTGAGGAGAGGATATGAGTAGTTCTTTATGTAAGAAAGATTAATATGACACTGTTATGAAATAATGAAGTTGGAAGGGTGGGAGAAAGTGAATATGGAATAACTGAACTTTGGAATAGGACAATTCTAGTGAAACAAGGGAACTACTTGTAGAAATAGAGACAGGAAGATGAAAGCTGATAAAGTTCATGGAAGAAAAATGGACAGGAATTCGCAACTGTCTGGATATGAAAGGAGGAAAGGCAAAGACAATCTCAAAATTACAGACATAAGAAATATATGCTTCACATAGACATTGTAAAATCAGAAGGGGAAATGTTTTAGAGGAAAAGATCTCTAGAGACCAATTTTTAGAGATAATGATACAACTAACTGAAATAAGTATGGAGCATAGTATGGCAGAATAGAAAGAATACTGAGCTTGGAATCATGAAGACCTTGGTTCAAAGGCTAACTTAAAAATGTGAAAGCTTTGTGACTATGACATTTCATCTCTAATGACTGTTGCCCCATTTGTGTACTGGAGATAATAATACTCACGGGAGTATTACCTACCTTTCAGAGTTGTGAGAATCAGGTAAGACAAAGTATATAAATGACATTTTAGAATGCCAAATAAATATACCATTTCCCTCCTATTAGTTACCTGTAGTACAGTTAATGAGATTTCTAAGGGAGAAAAGAGAAAAAAAATTTGAAAATCTCATCATGTTTATTTATATTAATGGAGCAAGATTAAGATTGGAGGAGGCAAGGAGATAGCCAGAGAAGCAATAGATAAAAGAGCTTGGGGGAGAAACAGGAGATTATATCTCTGAAGCTAAGAAAGGCAGTTTCCCCAACTAGATCAAAGAGTACAGCGAGCTCAAGAAGAATGAAGACTTAAGTAGAAAGTTATAGTAATAATTAGGTGGGAGGAGCTTGAGGCAGAAGGAAGCACAGATAAAGAAAGTTTTGTCTGTTTGAAAGTAATGAGTAAAATTTATTAGATAATTTTAAAAAAAGTAAATAGTGTGAAATGGAAAGTAAATTTCATGTAGAATTTTTTTTGTTTGTTTTGCTATAGACATACTTTTTTGGTATTAAAAAAGGAAAGTGGGTAGCTATAAAATGAAGACATCAAAAATAGACACCTACCAATTATTTCAATTCATTGTCTGAATTCAAATCCCAGATGTAATTTTTTTTACGTTTAGAAATTACTTTTCAGTACCAAAAAGTTATCTCTTCCATTTATCATTTGTCTTTAATCTTGTAGAAATAATCTTTATTTTTTTGACTTGAGTATTTGAAAAGTTCTGGTGGCTTTTTCTTCTACCAGAAAAGATATTGTTAAAAATTCATTTAAAAAAACTATTGAAAAAGCTATTACTACCTAGGGATAAAATGAGTTAGGAACATTTTGATCTTTTGTGTGCTTTGAGGTCAACATATGTAAATCAGAGAAATTTAGGAGAAAAAAAATCTCAGAATCCATTTGGATTAGATTTGCTTGTAGATAACATGACTTTGTATACCAAATTGCTACCTTCAAGGCCAACAAAATCTGCAGAGATTTTGTGTCTAAAAAGAAAAGAAAAAACATATATATGTATATAGTTAGCTATGACCAAGATCTGATTTTAAAGAATGTGTTAAAAACATGAGGTCCTACTAGTATGGTTGTATATTATGCTAAACGCTTCATCTCCCAGTTATTTAAATAAAGGTTTGACCAGTAATGGGGCTCCTTAATTACCAGCTTTGATGTTCACAAGGGAATATACCGGCAATAAAGTAGTTGCTAGAGGCACTACAAATCTTCTTTGTTTGTCGTTTAAATTTTATGCTACAAGTGCTACTGCTGTCTCTGTACTATATTTAAGAATTTTATTGATGCCTTTTGTTTTTACATCACATTCATTAGTCCTTCTGGATATATACCTTTTCCCTGATTTGGTGCCCAATGAGCCTACCTTTATAATTAAGAAAACCAGCCAAATTGGCACAGTGACCACATATGCAGTATATTTTACTTCAGTGAGCCTTCCAAAGGAAGGGCACTGATTCCTCATCCCTTTTTCTGACAAAAGTTTGGTCATATAATTATATATTCTTTCTCCTGGTTCTGATTCTTTAACTGCACTGGTTTGCATAGACCTCTCAAGTTTCTCTGAATTTCTCACTTTTACTTTTGCTACAGTAATATTATTATTTGTCCAGCTAATCTCCAAAAAATTGGTACCAATTTTATTTTATTTGCTACAATAAGTGTTCAGTTATAAACATTTTGGTATATGAGAAGTCCTGATATATATGATTATTGCTCTTATGGAAAATATATATAGCCACTAATGGCATCACTGAATTACAATTTTTGTATGTATAACCTTTTATGACTTTTTTGAGGGAACAATTGAGCTCATATCAAGTGCCTGACACATAGTAGGTGCTTGTTGAGACCAAATTCTTGAATTATTGGACTGAATCACAGCTTTATTAAGTATATTATTATGCCTCTTGTGCAACAGCTGTTTCAACATTAATTATTTTGGTCTTTTGTCATCTTTGTTAGTTTTCTAAATGTGACATGATATTTTAAGTTGTTTTGATTTGCATTCATTATATTAGTAGTGACTTGGAAGAATATTTAATATAGTTTTTGATGGTTTCTATTAAAAAAACTGTTTACTCAGATGCTTTGCCTATTTATCTATCATGGAATTTTTTTCTTATTTTTAAAAATTCACCATGTATCTTGGATATTAGATTATAATTAATAGTATTTGATGAAAAAGTTTCCCCTTCCTAATGAATGGTTTTCTACTTTATTCTAACTGAATTGTTGTTTATGTATAAAGTCCAGACTAGCTCCCTGGAGACCTTAGGATCAGCCAGAGTCAGGATAAGCAAAAGTCCTTGGGCTTTAGGAGGAGAAGTGAAAGGGATGAACAAAACTTCCACAAGCTCTCCACAACCTCTTTTAAGATTCTTTCAAGGTACTAAGATAGTGGAATTGATAGAGACAATAATTATCTAATTTAGCATGGTTCAGTATGGTTGATCTGATTCTGCAAGGAGATGTTATGGGCCAGAACTTGAAACAAGGTACTAAGTGGAATTGAGGAGACAATGTTTAAAGCTAGTTTAGAATTGATTTAATCCTACAATAAATCATGGTTTTCCCAGTGATATAATGATTGTTATGTACTCAGTGTACAGCATATAAGCAAGAAGCTCTCAGGGCCAGACACACAAGCCCACTCTTGGAGATGGAAACAGATTCATTCCATTTTCCACCTTTATGCTGGCTGGAGGCTGAAGTACAAACCTTTGGATTCAAAGACATTCGGAGGGAGCCAGAGGCAGAAGCTGGCAGAGGCAAAGGACTAGTGGCAAGAGCCGGAAGGCCTCCAGAAAACTAGCCAAATCCCAAGTGAAGAAGTTTAAGATTTTGACGGAGACAATAAAGAATTTGGACTTTAACTCCTGGTGGCATTTGAAGTGATTATTGAACTGAAATTAAGGGGCTGCCTCCAGAAGCCCCACAAGAAACCTGCTCCCAGACAACATATTTTAGAGAAGAATATTACAAACTTCCCTTCTCCTGATCCTCCTGCAAAGTGAGTCTGGCTCGTCTCACACTACTCCCTAATCCCTCCTATGATTATCTGTATATACCAAAAGATTGAGCCAGCACGGAATAGTGAGAAGGGCCATTTTCCCAAACATATGCAAATAGAGTTATTGTCCAATAGGAAATTAGCCTTAACTGCTCTGATGTCTGATTCAGGTACATCTTTTAAGAGTTTCAGCCCTTTACATTTATGCAAAAACTTCTGAATTTTATATAATCAAAATTAATTTTTTTTCTTAGACTGGCCTTTACCCCTTGTTTGCTTAAGTATTTTCTCCCTAGCCATAGTTGGAAAAGGTATCTATTTTCATTTTCCTTTTTTAAAAAGTTGTGATCCTTTGTATTTTTCATTTGGTTATATGATTATTTGTAACTCATTATAGTATATGATGAGAAGTATTGGCTTCAGTTTATTTTCTGCTGAACTACACCCCTGTTTTTCTAGCGGTGTTTTTGAATAGTCTTTCTGTTAATAGTATTTATGTTCTTGGGTTTATCTCAGTGGATTTTTCTTTTCTAGCCTGTTCTTCCTTTTTTTTTTTTCTTTTTTGGTCTTGACTGATATTAATACTGATGTTTTGAACCTTTAGGGATTGTACACAATTTGCCAGATGTATAGGAGACCACTATAGAAACAGCCTTTTATTCAACATTTTATTGTATCAAAAGAAATGCTTTTCATTCAATAATATTTTATAATGCTTTCTAATAATTTCCTTCATGGTATGAATAAACACCATGAGGATGAATTTTCCTAACCACTATGATATTAACTAAAAACCTCTAGAACAAAGTCTGCACTCAGATGGGAGTTAAATTCTTCCTTGGAGTTCAGCAGGATTTCAAATTCTTCAGCATGTGGATATGTACTTCCCACAGAATATTTTTCCTTCCTATTCTCTTTTCTTTTTCTGCCTCCCATTTCTATCTTGGCTTCTCTCTCTGTCACTGTCTCTGTCTCTGTCTTTCTCCCTCTCCCTCCCTTTCCTCCCTTACCCTCTCTTTCCCTCTTCCTATTTCTTTATTTCTTCCCCGCTCTTTATCTCTCCCCTCTTCCTTCTCTCTCTCCTCTTTCATTTTCTCTTATCTCCCTTTCCTTCTTATTTTCTCCTTCCTCTTTCCTTTTCCTTTCCCTCTCTTGACTCTCATTTGCCTTTCTTTGGAGAAAATCCATAGTTCATTGTCTAGCTGCCCTCTAACCATTGTTTTTTTGCAAACTTTAAAGAAATACGTAAACAACAATTGTTATTGATGTTATATATCTGTGTGATGGGGAGAAATGTGAGATCAATCTGGCAAAATAGGCTGACAAATAAGGCATTTATTAAGTTCTTATTATTAGCCAGGCACTATGCAATACTTGAAGCCAGATTTTGAAAATCTTTAAATGTTAGAGAAGCGTTTGTATCTTATCCCTAAGCAGTATGGAGCTACAAAAGTTTCTTTTTTTTTTTAAGCTCAATTTTATTTTAAAACAAATCAGGTATTCACTTTTTCCCCCTCTCACTTTCCCTTCTTCTTCCCTCTCACCCAAAAAGGAAAAACACTCTTGTAACCAATTCCCATAGTGGCCACATCCCAAAATATATGTTTTTTCCTATCCCTTCTCCATTGGGGGTGGATAGTATTCTTTTTCATAAGCCATGAATGATGGAATCACAATTAATCATTGCATTGAGAAGAGTTCTTAAGTCTTTCCAAACTGTTCATTTTTATTTTATTGGCATTATAGTAGAAATTGTCATGCTTAGTCATGCTTATTCACCATGTCTCAATCCACATATAGCATCCCAGATTTTTCTGAAATTATGTTTCTTCATTTCTTACAGCACAATAGTATTACTTCTTTCCCAGTTGATGAGCACCCACTAGGTTCTAGGATTTTCTTTTTTTTTTTTTTTTCCACCACAAAAAGAAATGCTAAAAATACTTTTTGTACATATTGGACCTTTTCCTTTTTCTTTGGAGTGCTTAGTCATAGAGGCCTAGTAGTGGTATTGTTGAACATTGTACACACAGTTTACTTTAGGGATAGTTCCAAATTGCTTGCCAGATGGCTGTACCAATTCACATCTCTATCAATGGTGTATTAATGTGCCTGTTTTTTCCCGCAATCTTTCCTATATTTGTAATTTTCCTTTGACAAAAAAAGAATAACAGGCACATTGATATATTGAAGTTTTTTGAAGTGGTGGGTGACATGGTTAGACATGAATTCTGGAGGTATCAATTTGGCAGCTGCACCAACTCCTTTTTGCTGCTAGAACAAAGCATATACTTTTTTTTTTTTTTTTTTTTTTTTTTGCATTTAAAGCCCTTTACAAGGTGGCTGTATTTTATCCATTCATATTCAACTTGTGCTTCAATGCCTGGAGCATCCCACCTATTTGATGAAGTTCCACCAGATTTCTCTAGCTTGCCTACATTTCTGGATTCTTTTTATTTTTTCTTGTACTTCTTGTCAGTACTGCACAGTTTAGGACTTAAATAGTTTTCTATTTGTGTTAATTTTGTCTCCTTAGGGCACTTATTAGCTTCTTGAGAAAATAGTAGAACAAATATTGGTTTTAGATTTAGGCTTGAGTTTGATACCTGGCTCCAATACTTGTTAGTTTGTGATGATGGACAAATAAGTAATTTTCTGTTTTTCAGATTTAATTTCCCTTTCCCTCATTTGAGGGATACCTAACCAAATTCAAGTATTTGATTTTATTGTGGATTAATTGGGAACCATTGTCAATTCAAGATGTGGTTTCACTGGGTACCAGAGCTACTGTTTTCTGTGCTTTGAAACAGAAGCCAATGGATTTTGTTATATAACAGTCCAGAGGAAGAAGAGGGAGAAGAGAGAGAAAAAAGGAGGAAGGGGCTTCATGATTATTTGATTTTTGCTTCACAGCAACCTGACAAGTTATATTTTCCATCCTGATGAGACAGGGACATAAATTGCTTTGTCACTGTCATTGTTTTCTTCTTTTTCCTTTCCCTCCTCTCCCTCTTATAATAGTAATTTGATTCAAAAATTCTTAGCAAGTCAGGCACGACTGGTGCTGTCCAATTGCTGACTGTTTTGATTACTTTAGCAATGACAGTAACCAAGCTTTCTCTTCAGTGCCTAGCATAGTGTCTTGCATATAATAAGGTCCCTCCTCCACCCTGCTCCTGCCCCAAATATTTAATAATTGCACAAATCTTCTGTTAAGACAGTATTTGAGATCCCATTTCCATGATTTACTCTGAATGATTTTTCTTTCCTTGGGTCATAATTTATCAGTATAATATTAGGGGACTTTGAGAAAATTTTGGTTCCAGTTCCTACATTTTTAAAAATTTTCTGGATTTTTTTAAAGAAAAAAAATCAGTTTTTGATCATTAAAAATGCTTCTAGTATTTATTTTGGCTACTTTTTAAGTAGTCATTTTGATCAGTTGAATTTCTTTATTGATTTCCTCTTAAATGTGCATTGTTTTGCATGGGCTAGTGTCAGCTGATCAGTTCACTTCATATTTTTTGTTTATTAGGATTTGATTTAGTCAATTTAGAACTGTATCCACTTGTGCTTATATATTGAACAAATCATTTATTGAGTAATGATTTTTGTCTGCCATTTCTATTTCGTTATTCATTTGTTTAATTATATTTTCTGGGCTGTTTTTATTATTACTACATGGTTTTGAGGATAGCAAAATTAGGAAGGAATTGTTGATATTACAAAAGGATTTTTCATTTTTTACAAAAGGATTTATTTTAGAATCCTTTAAATAGCTTTCTGATGCATTTGTATATTATTTTAACTACAAAAATTAATCTTACAATAATTTGCAATAAAAAATTAGGGCAGAGAGACATGTTAGGAAACCTTCACCTTAATCCAGATATAAGGTTGATCTGAACTAATGTGATTTTAGTAAGGATAGAAGATGAAGGGCTGTTAGAAACATCTGGGTCAGAGAATTCAATTCAATGGAAATTTGCATTCCTATTATGAGTTAGACCTTTCATAAGGTGGAAAAAGTAAGGTTGAAAAGGACTGACGCATGATTAGATCTGGGATGAGAGGAAAGAATTAGAAGTGACCTGAAGATTTGGAGTATGGATAACCTAGAGGTATTATGATAATTTTGACATAAATAGGAAAGTAATGAAGGTGAAATCATAGAGGAAAATGACGAGTTGGATTTTGTACATTCTAAATTTGAGATGATGGTAGGTTATTCAAATGGGGATATTTAATGGGAAGTTGAGAAATGGCCCCAAAACTTAAAGAAATGTCTGAAGTCAAACATAAATTTCCAGAACTTAAAAACGTTTAAAAATATAAAGACTGACTATATGGAAAACATAATATGTATATTAAGTCAAAGTCTAAAGCTAGACTTTGATATTTGGAAAGAAACCATGTATTGTTAAAATAAAGGTAGGTATGTACTTCAGATAACTATTCTCCACTTCTTAGATGTATTTATCAAAATATGCTCTGATAATGATAGGATACATGAATATGGCTGGATTATGTCATAGTTTTAGAGAGAATATTACTTCAATCTACTTAGATAAGGTATTGGAGGTTGCTAAAACATTGATTCTGGTTAGCTTTGTCATTAGTAATTGGATTACACATTTGCATTGTACTTAAGAGTTTTTTCTTCAGTAGAATGAATAGCAGCAAAGAAGGATATTTAGGGAGCTCATAATGATGATTGTGTTTTACTGACGTGCAAAGTCTGAGACATTATGTCTTGGTGGTCAAAAAGGCAGCCATCATGTTAGGAAAAATTGGTTTAAATTCTACATCTGACATATACCACAAGACCATGAGAAAGTCACTTGATCTCTTAGTGTCCCAAGGGAATCTCTGAGACTAAATTAACGAAAGATTGTAAGTCTGTACTAGTAAAGAACATTTCCATACTTAGAGCTCCCTACACCAATGAAACTGTAATCCAGCATAAGGTAAGGAGAAAGATTAGGACTTTATGGGTGATTTCATTGATGTGAGGAACTCCTGGGAAATCTCTGAGACTAAATTAACGAAAGATTATAAGTCTGTACTAGTAAAGAACATTTCCATACTTGGAGCTCCCTACACCAATGAAACTGTAATCCAGCATAAGATAAGGAGAGAGATTAGGACTTTATGGGTGATTTCATTGATGTGAGGAACTCCTGGGTAAAGAAACTATTGAATTAATCAATCCACACTTATTAAACACCTACTATGTACCAGGTACTGTGCTAAGAGCTGGGGATACAAAAGATAGACTCTGTCCTCAAGAATCTATCTAAGGGGGGAGGGGGCATCATACAAACATGTATATACAAAGCAAGGTCTATGTAGGATAAATAGAAAATAATTAGCAGAGTAGAATTATGAGGGGTTGGGGAAGGTTTCCAGTAAATATGAGATTTTAGTTCCCGTTACAAGGAAGCCAGGAAGGTCTGTAATTGGAGAGGAGGATGAATAGCATTCTAGGCAGTGGAGAAGTCAGAAAAAATGCCCAGAGCCAAGAGATGAAGTGTCTTATTCTTAGAAATAGCTAGGAGATGAGTTTCATTGAATTGAAAAATACAAGTTGGGGAGTGAGATGTAAGATGGAAAAGTAAGAAGGAGCTAGGTTATAAAGGGTTTTGAATGCCAAAGAGAGCATTTTTTACTTGCTTCTATAGACAATAGAAAACTACTGGAGTTTATTGAGTATGTATGTGTGTGTGTGGGGTGACGTTTAAGATAATCACTTTAGTGGCTAAATGGAGAATGCACTGGAGTAGGGAGAAACTTGAGGCGGGCAGATCCATTAACCCCTATTGTAAGAATCCATCTGTGAGGTGATGAGAGCCTGCACTAGACTGATGGAGGAAGGGGGTGGTGGTCATAGCTGCAAAGGTGAAATAGACAGATCTTGGCAATAACTTGGATATGGGGTGTGTGGGAGAGATACTCTACCCCTCACAGTGTTGAGAGCTATCTGACTACTGAAAGCTAGATGATTTGTCAGTAACACAAGATTAAATCATTCAACCCAAATTTTTCTGGTTCTAACTTTCTAGCCTAAACTCATTCTCTCTCATTCCCTCTCATTCCCTCTCTACCTCTTCTCTCTTCTCCTCTCCTCTTCTCTCTTCTCCTCTACTCTCTTCTCCTCTCCCCTCCTCTTCTCTCTTCCCTTTCTCTTTTCCCTCCTCTGTCTCTGTCTCTTATTCTCCCTCTCCTTTCTCTCTCTCTCTTTTTCTCCCCTAATAAAGTTAAAGTTTACATATAATATATGATATTATTAAGAATACTATGTAGCTTTACTTTACTAGTCACAAAATAATATTGACCTCAGTGAAAATAAAAGTCTTCAGTATTATCTCATAGTTTCTTCTTTTTGGTTCTTGGAACAATAAAAGATTCTATAAATTACCTGCCAAAGTTATTTGTTAGCTTGCCTTGCAGTCTATGACCACAGGAGTCTCTGAAGGCTTGATAGGAGTCTTTGAAGAGATGTGGACTGAATTAAATACTGCTTACTGGAAGTAAATAGGAAAGGTAAGCAATATTCACACCTCTTCAATTGCTCTCATCAAGTCTTCAGAGACCTGATCTGAAGGGAGGTGCTGGGGCCATATCATGCCAGGGGAAGAAAATTATTCCCTAGTTTGCCATGTTTCCATAGTTTATAACTATTGTCACTATATCCTCACATAATCACTTCCCCAAAGGGGAATGGTAAGTATATGAGTAAATATTTTGTTGATTCCAGAATAATTCCTAATAAAAATTTTTTTAAAGGAGTGTATTGCTGATTAGTAATTTTTATGGTTTTAGCATAATACCTGTTTACAAAAAAAATAGAATATAAGAAGTGTTTGGACAACTTATATCTGAAATATTTATGGGAATATTGGGAAAACTTTGGGTAAAAAGTCAAAATTAGAATCAAGGGAATGAAAGCTATGGAAGTTGATGGAGTGATAATGGTGTCTCTAGAGAGGCTAAGAAAGATCATTACAACTCGATCATATCTCATGGCTGTCTCTGTCTCTTTAAATAAGTAAGGTATCATTTTGACTTTTAAAAAGCATAGTTAGAAATACTTCAGTTATCTAGCAGATTTTTAGGATTTTGAAGGAGTTAAAAACAAACAAACTAAAAATTCCAATAAGACCACCAAAGCAAAGCTGTTTAAAGATGCTTTTAGTGACTGTAATCCCAAAGCATGGCAAATATGATCATGCATGCATGAAAAGTTTTAATTACATGCAAACTTTAAGTGTGTGTGTGTGTGTGTGTGTGTGAGAAACAACCTTAAACAGAGGATGTCAAATAGAAGTCTTTCCTATCCATTAAAAAACAATCCCCAGTATTGAGGGAAGGAAGGAAAAGCTTGTGTAGTATTCCCTATTATATGTGAAACAAAACTACTTTGGGGAGAAGAAATCTTGCCGAGACAATATCCTGAATAGATTGGAAATTTCCCAGCAATTCTGAAGTGTAAATAAAAGACCCATTTCATGTTGCGGTGATGGGTAGAAATGACAGCCATGTGTTATCTTCAATCTGCATGGGTCTTCACATGTGGTACTTCCTCCCTGCTTGGCCAACTTTCTTGGAAGATGTGAGGTCCAGACTCAGACTCTCGTGTGTAAGAGCTTTAAGAACACTGTGGACATTGAGTAATGAGACAGAATGGTTTTCCTAAGAATGTGGATCACAGAAATTTGTCTGTCTAAGGGAAGCTCATCTTTCTAGGTGGGAGTTCTTCTCTTAGATTAGAAATCAGATGATAGATTTTTTCCCCCCTTGGAAATCATAAAAGGAAAAGAACCATTCTCAGGAAAACAGTTGGTTAGGAAGCAAGAACTTAGTTTGCTGCCAGCAATATGTAGTTGGCCTTGGCCCTACTCAGGAACAATTATTTTTGCACTGAGGACTATTTGCAGAGACAGTTCCAAAGCAGTTGTGTCAGCATTCAACATATGTGAGAACAGTTCACAGATAAATTACCTATGGAAGTAAGCTTTTCGAGCATTTAAATCAGTTTGGTGTTTTTTATTTTGGGGGGGTTTATTATGTGCAAGTGACAAGTAATGAAACTGGAAGTCCTTTTTCATCTTTTCTGCATAGTCCTGTTTATCTTCTTGATCGATTTGCCTCTCTATGTTAGTGGAGCAGTCCCCACTGGTACGCCTTGGTCCCCGGCACTGCCGCCGCTTTCATTCTTCTTGCACTGAACTGCGGAGACCACTCTTCAGTCTTTCTGTCTGAGCTTTGGGAGCCCCTCCTCCTTGCTTATGTGGCAGCATTTATTTTGCACAGAAATGACAGCTACTGTCCAGCACCTTTTGTCTCATTGGCAGGGTGGTCAAGCAGCTACCTTCACAATTGATGCAATTACTAATGTGTTTCCTACGCATGAAGGCAGACTTACAATTCCCTTGCCCCAAGGGACCGTAAACATCATTTTTATGATGTCTGCACTGCAGGCCCTGTCAGCTCAGTGTTCATGTTCTCGGGTACTGGGAGGCCCTGTGATTCAGAGGGGAATAACCATTCCTTTTCAAGTACATTTTTCTTTCTTTCATGTTTCCCTGGCCCAATTTTCAGCTCCAGCTCTGCTGCACAAGGGCTATGTTGGCAACGGTCTCTCTCAACAGCTTTTTCAACCCCGGGATGTTGATGCTTAGAGTTGGCTGTCAGAAAAGTTGTTTATAAGAACCATACCTCTTGGCTAATTACTTTCATAAGGTAAAGCAACGGAATAATTGGATACAAAGAGAGGAAAAATAATTTCTTGGAGCAGGGCAAATGAAAGAATTTTCTTTTGTAGGGAAAAAAAGTTGAGTCTAAAACCATGTATTCTTTTAATACCTATTTATGGAATACTTTCTCACTTAGCAACCTCTTATTGGAATGGGCTTCCAATCAAAGCCATTTGGGGGGATGTAATAGCACTTTTAGGTTCTATGATAAATTCCTCATTGTACCCTTTTTTTCAGATTCTGTCCAAGGACAGTGAAAATTCTCCCTCTAATGTCCTTTGGAGGTATGCTATCCCACTTTGCCTCTCACTTGTTTAAGTTGGGGCCCTCTCTGAGAGCATATTTGGCAAAGATCATCTCTTATAATTGGTTTTTCAAACTTTCATATCCATCTTTTTTTTCTGGGAAAAAAATTACAATTTTTTTCTTACTCAGAAAGATCAAAATGAACTATCTATGCAATATTTTAGGAAAATATTCAGTAAAAAACAAAACAAAAATATTATTTATTAGGATATTTGTTCATTCAATTGATATTTTATTACATAACAATTAACTTCATTCACTTTACAAGATACCTTTACATGTAATGAGGTAATGGAAAGAACACTGAAATGCATATCAAAGAACTCTATTTCTAGGTCTGCTAGTAACTCCTTATATGACCTTATGCAAGGTATTTTACTCTTCTGGGTCTTAGTTTCATCATATGTAAAATGGGAGGATTAGTTTCCATTGCTCGGACCCTTTCAGCTGCTAACATTTCTAATATTGGTATGTCAACAGGAGTTCACTCCATAAAAGTCTAGTAATCAACTATATGGTTTTAAGCAATGCTGGTGTTTATATATTTTAGTGACTGGTAGATTTATTAAAGAGTGTAAGGAGGAATCCCTTATATAACAATTTACACAAAAACTCCTATCTTCCCCTCCCCTCCATTATGAATTTATTTGAGTTAACTGTTTCTTCTTTTAAATTACAAAAGAAAAAAATGAATTCATCAAACCTCATACTCTAATGAAATTCACTTTTCTCTTGTGGCACATTACATGAATTACACATAACCTGAGTTAAAATCCTGCTTCAAAGACTTACTAGCTGACTAACCCTGGGCAAGGCAATTAATCTTTTTCAGTCTCAGTTTTCTTATGTGTAAAATGGGATAATAACTTATTTTTTACAGGTTTCTTGTGAGGATCAGATGAGATCATATAGATATAGATATACATATTATATATATAAATACTGTAAATTTTAAAGCACTTTATAAATGCTTATCATTTTAAAGGATTATGATCTATAGTGGCGCAACTTTTTGTTAGAATTTCATGGAAGGAGATAGAAATAAAACACTGAGCATAAGAATGTCTTCTAGGACATGAGATTATATGTACAGTGTCAAAATTACTCTAAATTAATATAATAGGAAAACAGATACGTATATGGGAGTCTTGGTGATCGAAGAAAGAAGGTTTTATAAGAATATAGTTGAAGTTAGAAGGTGATGGGATTGAATATATTTGTGCTTATGTAGGGAAGGCCAGAAGAATGAAGTCTAAAGATAGGGGACCAATCTACAGGCATATCTGGAAAGAGTGAACTTAGATCCTGGAAAGTGATAGAGTTACAGCTGCCTTTCATTTTCTGCACTTCTGAGGACTAAGTTTTCTTGAATTTCATCTGACTTACCCAAGTGATCAAGCCTTTTGATAGGGAGTGGGGAAAACCTTGGATTTTTCATTCCAAAAGACAGTCAAAACTAAGATATGATACTTGGAGTTTTGACCCAGGGAACCATCAATTAAAAGGGTAGTGAAGCACCTGCAACAGAGAAAAGAATTAAATTTGTCACCTAGTTAGACAAAGAGAGAGGTGAGGAGGGGGGGGGGGGGAAGGAAGAAAGGGAGGAGAGGAGGGAGGGAGAGAGAGACAGGGAAGGAGGGAGGGGAGAAAAGGGAGAAGAGAAAAAGGAGGGAGGGAAGGAGGTAGAGAGAAAGAGAGAGGGAGGGAAAGAGGGAAGGAGGGGAAGAAGGAGGGAGGCAGGGAGGGAAAGAGAAAATAAAGTTATATTAGGAAGATTCCAGATGACATGCATGGAAATGGTCTAAGAATTTCAAGGAGACAGACCTTGGCACTGAAGGAGTCACTTGGGAACTAAGAGAAGATCAGGGAGACTTCATAGAAGTGGCTCCTGAACTAGATCTTTTTGAAGAAAGACAGGATATAGATCTCTTGTGGACACTCAGTTCTTTTCTTTGTGATTCAGAATTATTCAGAGAGGTAATTAATGTTGCTTAAGTGGATTGGAATGAGATTGAAAAATTCAGGACTGTTTAGAAGACCCCAATAATTTTCATTTCCCAAGGCTAAATCAGTCCTTTCAATTTAGTCCAGTGGTTTTCTCTGCTACCTTAACCTTCTTTTTGCCTGGGAAGGAATGAATAAGTATTTATTAAGTATATCTTGTGCACTGTTTTAAACACTTTACAATTATTATCTGATTTGATCCTCACAGCATCCCTGGAAGGTAAGTGCTATTATTATCTACATTTTACAGTTGAGTAAACTGAGGCAGACAGAGATTATATGACTTGCCTGATATTATACAGGTAGTAAGAACTTTAGGAAAACTCAAGTTTTCCTGACTCCAGATCCAGAACTCTGGGCAACCTAGCGACCTTCTGGGAGGAGAAAAAGAAAAAGAAACAGGAGAATAGATATTTCCAACTTTTGAAAATTATTGAGGTCTGATTTGATTTCATAATGTCCTTTTCAAATACCAAAGATAATGAGGGAGAAGGCGGGGCAGATTGACAGGTAATAAAGAAGAATCCATGATGTCTTGTTACTAGTTTATATTTTTAAAAGAATGAACATAGGATTTCTTTTAATATAATTATATTTAATATAAGATTCTTATTAATATTCCTGATGGTGAGGTAGAGATAGAGGGAATACTTACCAAAGAGATCACTGTCTGATTTTCAATGTATAAAATTTGAGAGTTGCTTTTGGCACTGAGAGGTTATTTATGACTTATCCTGCCTCTAAATCAAACTCTTTAGGTACTAGCCCTTCTGACATTTAAATCTATTCCTTATCTAGGGGAAAGAATTTGGGTCACAGGGCCATAGATTGAGAACTAGAAGGAATTTTGGAGACTGGCCTGTAGAGAATGGGATGTCCTCCGAATCACATAATAGTAAGTTGAAGTTGGACTTGAACTTAGGTCTTTCTGAAACAGTTTGATCACTGAGGAAATATGCATATTTTCTCATGTTGAAGAGAAAACAAAATACCCATAGGACCTCTCACATTTGGGAAAGACTATGAACTTTAATAATTTTCAGTTGGAATATCAAATAGATAAATGAAAAAGTAAGTAACAAGACCCAGTTTGGTCAATGGCAGAGTTTTACTTTGGATGATGTATGTTTATAACTTGTGATCCTTTGAAATGAGGAGGGTTGGGTTTATATTCATACTCGTTACCAAAAAAACCCAAAAACTATTGGTTTCATGTTAAAGTGGGATGTACAGTTTCAGTACCAAACCATTCACATAATAGCAATTCCTAGGCAATTGTTCCACTATATGAGAACAGTTTGAATTACTTCAGGGAGTTGAAAGTAATCAAACTTCATTTTAATTAAAATTATTCTATAACTTAAATTTTCATTCATACTTTGCTCATGCTTGTTCAGATTACTCATACCTTATAGCATTTCCTTTGGCACAGTGCAAATCAGTTAATGAATCTGGGAAGTCATAGCCTATTCTTAATGGTTTGTTCTGTAACCTGAGGTTTCCCTTTTGACAGAAGTCATTCAATTTAAATACCAGCTTGAGATGTGTTCCACTGTACTAAACAAGGGTTGCTTGATTGTAGGTTTTTCTTAGTAGTCTTAGAAAGGAAAACTCTAAATAGGGACATGAAGAGTCATATCTGAACAAAATATTGTGTTAAATTAACAAAACTTGCCAAGTACATGTACTTGTGAACTCAAAATCTATGGTATATTGACTTCACAAACAACTTGAGAAAAATGGCTGCTCTTATTGAAGGGTAACTGTACACCAAAATTATTGTGATGGCCTTCTAATTAATCTCTCTGACTGAAATCTCTCCCCCATGGCCATCCTTTAACAAAGAAATTTTTCCTGTATTTCACCATGTGATTTTCCTACTCAACAAATCCCAGTGGCTCTCTATTTCTTCTAAAATAAAATTGTAAAATAATTTGTTTAACTTTTAAATTTCTTTACCATCTATCCTGACCTACCATTCTAGTTTTATTATACGTTGTCACTCTTCCTGTGCTTTTAAATCTAGCCAAACTAGCCCTCTCTCTGTTCCTCGAAGATACTTGATCATCATCCATTGCTATGTCATTGTCTGGATTCACTCTAGACTTGAATGCTCTCTCTCCTCTTCAATGCTATTGAGGAATATAAACCCATTAAAAACAGATATGCTAAACAAATTATTATATAAGTTGCATTTTGAGAAAACTATTAAAGGGCTGAAGAAAGACAATGGAAAACTTTCCTTATGTATAATAGGAAGCTTGAGTATGATATTACCTGATTAAAGGTAACAATAAGAGATATACTTAGAATGCTATCTGGAAAACAAAAGAATTTTCAAATTTTTGGTGAAGCAATCAGAAATTAGATGACCTAAGAGTCATGCAGGTGAGGAGAGAGTGAGGATTGATAACCTCAATCTCACACAAAATCCTTCCCGCTTACCTTCTATTTGATGGTTTTTTTTTTTTCATTCTCCTACCTGCTAATTCCCTCTCTGTCCAACTACTTTATATTCAACTAAATTGTATTAATTTATATGTATTTTCTTTATGCTTATTTCTATTTAATAGTAGGACTTTAATAAATGCTTGATTGAATAGGTTCATATCATAGAACCTTGACTTACTAATCTTATGTGTATAGGGAAATCATGTTAAGTCCATTTTCCTTAATTTGTAAAAGAGATACTAATATGTACATTTGCTAACACATACATTGTCTTTGGGCAACTTGGTGAGGCAATGGATGAATTATATTAAAATAATTTGTAAATGATCTTATCACTCATAGGTAAGAACTTCATATTTCTTTTTGTCAATGATAACCTCAATTCTAAATTATACAAAAAACACATCACAGAATAATGTAGAAAATTATTATCAGAAACTTTGTTGCTTGACTAGATTAGATGGCAAGAAATGAAAATTAAGAAGTCATTAAAATCTGAGAAGGGAAAAGCTAAAAGAAAGGCATTTAAAAAAAAATCTACATTTATCCACATTCTAGAAGTACCCTTAATAATCAAGTATGTGGCAAAAATATTCCTAACATCTTGAATGAATTTTGAAAAAGAGACAGACACACAGAATGAATTTTATAAAGTCTTTTTGGAATTACATGTTATAAAATTAACTAATAGCTTACATATACTAGAACAGAGTAATTTTTTAAAGGTGGTATTAGCTATAGGCATCATGGATGAATTAATTTTCTTTTATTTGAATGAGGATATAAAAACATTTCAGTGCCTTCATATAACTGTGTATGCTATAGAAATTGTTCTACTTAGAACTACAGAGGGAAAGTGAGGCTATTGAGGAATATAAACCCATTAAAAACAGATATGCTAAACAAATTATTATATAAGATGCATTTTGAGAAAACTATTAAAGGGCTGAAGAAAGACAATGGAAAACTTTCCTTATGTATAATAGGAAGCTTGAGTATGATATTACCTGATTAAAGGTAACAATAAGAGATATACTTAGAATGCTATCTGGAAAACAAAAGAATTTTCAAATTTTTTGTGAAGCAATCAGAAATTAGATGACCTAAGAGTCATGCAGCTAGTGTCAAGTGTTTGAAACTAAATTTGAATGCAAGTCTTCCTGACTCTAGTGTTATCCTCTACACCATCTAGGTGTAAATATTACACTGTATTAGAAATTCTTGATACCTTAATTGGCAATTAATGTTTTTTAATGTCATCATACAGCATATATCTATATATTTATGAGTGTGTATATATGTATATGCATATAAATATGTGCATATGTATATGATGCACACATATTAAACTTTTCAAATTATAAAAGAAATTAAAACTAGAAAACAGTATAAGCCTCCTGTCATCCTGTATTCTACTGGACTTTTTGCTGAAGATGCTTTTATTGAATCTACAGAAAATAACCTTATATCCTGATACCCATTTTTCAATGATTAATAATGATAATAGCTAGCAATTATATTATATTTTCAAAGTCTGGGAAGCACTTTACTTCATTTGATCCTGGCAGCAATTGTTTAGATAGTTGTTATCACCCCAATTTTATAGAGGAGGAAACACTGACTCAGAGACATTAAGTGACTCAAGCTTTGAACTCAAGCCTCTCCTGACTTCAAGCTATTTTTACCACAACTTCATGAAAAAGAGAAGTTCCAAATTTGAAAGTCAAAGGAGAAATCCTTAGACTTGGGTGAGGGTTCAGAATCTTCTGTTTGAGGATGACTTGTTTAGTCTGTGGATTCTGGACCTGAAAGAAATTAGCCTTATTTTAAAAGAATTCAAAATGGCTAGTAAGAAATTTAGTTTAAATGGGGGAACCCAAACATAGTCCTAGGTTTGTAATTCTCAGCCTTATAGTATTCATGGCCACAGGGCTTAAATCATCATGCCATTGGGTGGGTGTGAGTTCATAATCAGGTTTCATTTTATTTTGCTCCATGATTTAAAACATCTTTCTGCAATGTTGCACTTAACCAACATTGAACAATGTTTTGAATGACATTATGAGATGCTTTTCCTGTAGAACAGAAACAGAAAATACCCATGATTACTCTGTGTATTCTTGGTATCACACAAATGCACATATGCATCTGAATGAGAAAAATAAGAGTGTTTCTTTGGGGGGATATAGCTACCATGTCAAATAGCAGGCACTTATTATGTAGATAGCTTTGAAAAATCACACATCTTCTGTTTATCTTTATTAAAGGCAGTCACCTGAGACAATTGATGACTTATTTAAATAAATGGTAAACTACCTCCTGGCAGTTGAAATTCTTGGGGCAATCATGTCACCATATCATCTGTAAAATAGGCATCCTTTCAAGCTTCATTCTGAAAACGTCCAATTCAAAATAGCCTCTAAAAGCCTCTTAGCACTCCAACTTTAAATGGATCCATAACTAGGGCATTAAGTACAAATGTTTCAGTAAAATATTACATATTAGGCTAAGGGACCAGTCATCTTGGCGATAGCTATATTAATAGTTTTATTGTGGGTAGTATATTTGCTGTGATAGGCAGTTGCTAGCTGTTAATAACTTGGTCAACAGAAAAGGAATTTTTAACCATACATTTTGAATAATGCACCACTCCAAATTGCCTTGGAAATGCCTTAGTCTGTCATTTTACTTTTATTTTAATTCTAATTGGGATGATAGTTTTGTCTGTCAATATAGGACTCCCCAAATAGCAAATCACAATCCCTCTTTTTTTTTTAACTTAAAACTCTCTAAGATGTAAAAATTCTTCTTAAAAAAAGACTCTTTATAAATAGAAAGCAAGTGCTATAACATATCTTTTTCTTTATCTTAATATTTGCATATAAATTTCAGTTTTTATTTTTACTTTCAGTTTTTATTTTTTTGGTTTGCTTAATTTTAAAAAATCCTCCCTCTTTGGATGGTATTATGATAGTAGTAATCAAGAGGAAAATAACTATAAAATGCACTTAAATTTTTGTAATGAACTATGAACCTTTGATATTACTCTAACCTGCTCATCATGACTAAATTTTGGAGTTTCGAGAGTAATGATTGTGAAACTTTATATTTACTTAGGGAATTGTGCTATCAGTGTTGGAAGGGACCTTAGAAATACTCTATACTGACTGTAGAAGTATTCAAAATATACTGCTGTCCTAATGTACGTTGAAAGAGGATCAATTATAAAGAAAATTTTAATTTACTTGTGGCTTAACTTCATCAGAAGAATCTTATGAAGAAATATAGACTTTATAAAGATATAAGCTGGTGTTGAGTTAGGATGACAGATGAACAAAGATCACCTTGGGCAGAGAGGAGCTGTTTCTTACATTTAATTCATCAGAGGGAATTTGGCATTTGCATTCATATCATTTATCTTTGAAAAAAGTGTTGACTTTGTAGTTTTAATTTGATGGCTTAAAAAATTTCATTTTCTTTAGACCATTTGATGATAAGCCTATTTTTGAATAAGTAGACTTCTGTAAATGGGCTATAACCTATGTTTCACAAATGTGACTTGTGAACATTCAACAAAGATTATATACATCTTAGAACTCTACAGGAAAACATGCAAATATCTAATATCATCAATTTCCAATAATCCATATTTTCTTCCTGTTATTTTCATCACTCCTGTTCCTAGATAATCCAGAACCTAAGTCCCATTTGATACTTGCAGCAGCCTGGTATTGTAGATGGAATATTTCATTCCAAGTCAGGAAGATATGAGTTGATGAAATTTTAGATTGGAATCCTGTCTCATTTATGGCTCTAGACAGGTTAGTTGCATGAAGCCTTGATTTCCTTATGAATGAATATAAAGCATTTGCTAAGTGTTTATTGTGTGCTGATCACTGCTAAATTGTGGGGAAACAAATATCAGAGTGAGAGACCTTGACCTTAATAAGCTTATATTTTAATGGGAGAAATAACAACATAAGTTGTGATCTAGGGTAGAAGTTTTTAACTTTGTTCTATGGATGTTTTTGGCAGTCCAGTGAAACCTGTAAGTGCCTTTTCAGGGAAAAAAAATACATAAAATAGGATACATTGAACTATAAAGCAAATGAACTATATTGAAATGGACATCTAAATTATTTAAAAAATAACAAAAGCAAGTCTATCAACCCCCAGATTAAGAACACCTTTCAGGAAGTTTGAAAGATAGTGAGGGGAGAACAGGACAATTTACCCAGAGGTAATAGTAATATTGCTTCAATTACAGTTCTTACTGTAAGACTCTGAAAAGGGAGGAGGAGGAGGGGCACACATTGGCAGGGCAGAAAATGGCAATCTAATCTTATTTAGGGTTTTCTTGGCAAAGATATTGGAATAGTTTGCCATTTTCTTCTCCAGCTCATTTTACAGATGAGGAAACTGAGGCAAACAAGTTAAATGATTCGCCCCTAAGTCACACAGTAAGTATCTGAGACCAGATTTGAACTTGGGAAAATGAGTCTCCTTGACTGCAGGTCAGCCACTATCTACTATCACTACTTTTTTGCTCTCACAATAATGTGTGTCAGAGTGTAGCTTTTTATCTAGATGCTCCGACTCAGGAATAATAAATTATAATAATAACAATTATTATTATTGTTGTCATCCATTTTGGTAGTCATGGTGGTGGTAATAGTTGGTGGTTTTTTAAGGACAGGATTCTTTTGTATTTTTATAGGTCATCTTCCATTTTCTTTTAATTCTTCCCTACTCCATTAGTAAGGATAGTTGAAAGTTGACTGAAATTCTTCAGAGAAAGAAAGATTGTGAAGAGGGTCATGAGTCACTTTGTTTAAGCTGAAATTTTCTCATACTTTTAGTTATCTTTTTAAGAAATAGTTTTTATTTTAAATAAAAAATTGTATTAATTTGCTCTTCTCACTAACCTCCATTGAACAAATTTAAAAAATTCTTAATACATAGTTGTATAGTCCAGCAAAAACAAATTCAAATATTATTCATGCTTGAAATATGTTTTTCTTTGTGTAAGTTCAGTGCCTCAGTATCAAGACATGAGTGACATGCTTCTTCTTCATTCTTTTAGACTCATGATTTATTATTGAATTAATTAGGTTTCTAAGGTATTTCAGAACTGTTTTTCTCTGTAATATCATTTTATAAATTGTTTTCCTAGTTCTTTTCATTTAACTTCGTATCATTTTATAGCAGGATTCTCAGCTCCATGTCATCATGTGACTTTGGACAAGTTAATTAACCTATTTGCCTCAGTTTTTTCATCTTTAAAATGAACTAGAGAAGGAAAAGGCGAACCAGTTCAGTACTTTTGCCAAGAATATTTCAAGAGTCAGATACAACTGAACAACACTGCTGTTATGCACAACATGACTGACTGGAGAACAAAGATCTCATGGCTGCAAATGTTACAGACCAAGAAAAGAATGTTTAATAATGTTGACTGTATAATTACTTCTTCCTTGCTCCTTCTTACCCAAGGCTTGTAGTCCTAATATGCTCCCATGACTCAAATATAGAACTTACAATATTGGTTTCTTTGGCCCTCTGCCGCAACCATGAACTAGAAATCCACAGGTTGATTTATGCTCTTAGTTTACTTCAAATTGGAAGCTGCTGATTTTAACTTCATGATTTTAAGGGAGAATGCCTTCCTTTACTCTTTCCCTCTCTTCCCTTCCTCCCCTCTTCCCTTCCTCTCTTCCCTCCCACTTTCCTTTCACTTCCTCCTTTCCTCTTTTCTGTTCTTCCCTTCTCGTTCTCTTCTGTTCTCTTCCTCCCCCTTCCCTTCCTCTCTCCCTTCCTTCCCTTTCTCCCTCTCTCTTTCTTCTCTCCCTCCCTTTCCTTTCCTTCTTCTTTCCCTTCCCTCTCTCCTCTCCTTCCTCCCTCCCTTTCCTTTCTTTTCTTCCCCCCTTCTTCCCTCCATCCCTTTCTGTTTCTCCCTTCCTCTTTTCCTCCTTCTCTCCCTTCCTCCCTCCCTTCCTCCCTTCCTTTTTCTCTCTTTCCCTTCCTCCTTCCCTCCCTTCTTTCTTCCTTCCCTCCCTTCTTCCCTTTCTCCTTCTTTCCCTCCCTTCTTTCCTTCCCTCCTCTCTCCCTTCCTCCTTCTTTCCCTCCCTCCCTCCTTTCTACTGAGTAGGAGGAGGGAACTATGTTTCATGATATTCTCTAGCATTTTCTCTTTCTGTTTTTGAAGCATAGAAGTTCAAAGTTCCATATATGATGAGAGCTGATCAGTTAAAACTTGATGAAACAAGTATATTGCCTTTCCTCTTTGATTTTGTAGTGGAAAATTCACTGGGTTTGCCTTCTGTTCTGCAGAACTAATAGCTTAATATTTTGCACTTCCTAGTTTTCATTTTGTTCTATATGAAAAAGCATAAATAACTTTCCTTTCCTTACTTGTTCCCCCAATTGCTGTGCATTGTCCCTTGAACCCCGTCAAACAATCTGACAACTAGATTGTTTGGAGAGCTCTGAAACATATCACTTGGTGCATTAAGATGAAATAATATCACATCATGTTGATATGAAATGATACATTATAGTATAAATCAATGCCATGTATTTGAGTCTGAAGCCTTCTGCTTGTGTACCTGTTTTTAATAGAATTCTCAAAATAGCTCAATGAGTTTTCCACATATGCTTCTGGGAAGGCCTATGGGATCTGTGTTTGGGAAGGTCTCAGCAATAGAAACTACATTTTTCTTTTTCAAGGGTTTGAATTTTTGTGATCTTATTTGTTGGATGATCTGTAGACAATATTCTGAAAAGATATGGCTTTTAGTTATAGAATGGCCAAATTTGTGGGTGATGACTTGCTTTTAGAAAGAAGTCATCTTGGAAAATTTTAGGTTATGAGTTCTCCTACTGTCTTCAAAACATAATTACATTTTCAAAAATTAAATTTACACCTTTCTGGAGTATAAATCTTCAAGCACCAGGATTTCCTTTTGTCTGATTAATTGAGGTGTTTCTGGTTATCATGCAGTTGTCTGATTGTTGGTATTTTCTGTGCCAAATCAATGACAGCTCATAAAAGGATTAAATTTGATCTCACTCATCTGTTTTTCTACATCTGGTTAAATTCATTTATGTGGGGTGAAATGCTGATGAGTCCAAGCCTATGATCTCACTTGAGGTGTGGACCAAGTACCAGATTTCTGTTCCATTATTACAGGGCTAGTTACCCATACAGCACTGAGACTCTCTTACCCTTTATCCTTTACTCTTTCTATGTGATAGACCTATCTTTTTTTTTTTTTAATCTAATCATACATCTCTCTGATCACATATTTCATGACTTTTCTTGAGCAACATACATCCAACTAGTGAGTATCTAAGGTCACATTTCTACCCACTTCACCATGCTCCCTTAATGCCTTAATGTTTATTAATGAATGGACTGATTGCCTCACAATAGAGTACAGCGTTGCAAAGTAAATTATTGTTTATCATAACATTATCTTAGAGTTCAAATAGATTAATAATCATCCAGTCTCCTACTTACAAGCCAGATGTGTTCTAGTTTCTCTCAAAGTCAATTATTTAGAAATAGGAAAGCATTTTTGCAAAGACCTAATATATAATACATAAGTATTTATAGGAGCTTAAGATGAATAATAAGGTGAATCAGCTAATATTTATTCATTAGATATTAAGGAGCCATTGCTGATTCTTTCCTCTCTTTCAAACACAAAATCTAATCAGTTGTTGAGTCTTGTCAGTTCTACCTCTGTAATTCTCATATATCTTCTCTCCTTTACTCATCAAGGCTATTTGAGATTCTTAAGTATTTGTTAAGCACCTACTATTTGCCAGGTACTGCACTAAAGAGAAACCCCAGAAAATGGATGTTTACACATGAAGGTAGCATCAGAGACAAGAGTATAACCCAACATTCCTGGCAACTCAATCCAAGGATTTTTCTGCTGTGCCTCAGGGATTGAATTTATAGTAATCTCAGGTTATTTCTTGAAAAGTCAAAAAACCCAACAACTGACATCTGGTGATTTTCTTGTCATGTTCTTGAAGGTTAATTGAGGGTTCTGAATTTTTACTGTGATAAAATTTTGTGTTTTCATCTTTTTGTCAAGGCTGCATATAACTGGACATCATTTCTTAGGAAATGATTTGACCTGTTATCAAGACTGAAATATCTATCATCTTTTTATAAGACAGTTTTAAGATATAACTGAAATTTAGCTCAGGGCTTATGAACAAAACTCATCAAAAAATCCAGGAAAGTTAAGCATATTGAATAAGGTGAGATAAGGATGAAGGGAAAGATTTGTTGAATCACTGAATAATATTTGAATGCCTACTTATAGTCAAGCACTATATTGGGTACTATAAGAATTCAAAAAAAAATGGTATGGATTACATGTGTCCCTGGGAATCCTGCATGCATATATTTCAAAGAAATTTGGATTGTTGTATAATTCTGATAGCTTATGATATATATATATATAAAACCAGATCAAAAGTCATTGTAACAAAGATCAGAGGAGCAGTTTTGAATCCAGGAAGAGCTAGATTCAAGTCCTGCTTTTGAAGACATATTAACTTTGCAGGTCATTTAGCCTCTGTCAACTGACATTTATACAGGGAGTTAACTTTCTTGGGAGTTCCCTATCCCATTGAAATTCCTGTCCTTTTAATCTCTCTGTGATGGAATGTATAAGAAACATTTCAAACTCAACAAAACAAACTCATTATATTTCTCCCTCTAACCCCTGAAAATTTTATCTTGAAGCTTTTCCATTTTTGCTGGTGGCACTATGGTCCTTCCAGACATCTGGATTCATAACATCAAGACCATTCCCGATTGGTCCTCCTTTAAATTCCAAATCTAATCAAATGCCAAATTTTGTCAGTTTCAGCTCCACAGAATTTTCTTTATTTATCTCCTCTTCATTCATACAACCTATTCAAGGTTCTTAACCTTGGTCTTCAAATAAAAAAAAAGATTTAAAATTATATTTCAATATGATTGATTTCTTTTGTAATCTTATGCGTTTTATTTTATGCACCCAAAACATTCTGAGAAGGGGTTCATAGTCTTCACTAGACTGTCTAAAGAGTCCACGACACAATAGAGATTAAGAACCCCTGGCCACACATACCCCTGAGACCTCATCATCTCCTGAGCAGAATATTGGAATTGCCTCTCTTGATTCCAATGTCTTCTCTCTGTTAATTATTTTGTATTTTTCTTGTATATAGCTTGTTTGTATGTTTTTGTTTACATGTTGTCTCCTCCCCTTTAGATTGTGAGCATGAGGGCAAGAACTGACAGTCTTTTGTCTCTTTTTGTTGCTATTCCCAGTGCTTGACACCATGCCTGGCAAATAGTCGGTTTGGCACATTGTTGGCACCTGTTAAATGGTTGATTGATAGAGAGAAATTTCTGCATGGAGGAAATTATGGTTCTGGAATATCCTCTCAAAGAACATAAAAGAAGGATGAAATGCTTATATACCATTTTCTTTATCAAATATCTATTTTGTTCTCTTAATTTCTTCTTCCTCGATGTCTTTTTGAATTTTCAGAAATCTTTACTGAAAGCTCTAAATGTAAGACTATAAATAAACACCACTGTTTAATCAATTAGTTCATCTAAACTTAGAACTTGATAAAATCTTTGACTAAAAGTGAGGGAAAAGAATAATATTATCTTGTTATGCAACATCTAACATTAGAAGCTGTATTAGGAATTGTTAAAAATATTCATGCCAGACCTAAACAATTTTCCTTTCCTGGGAGAAAGAGGGATTGTTATCTTTGGAAATGGAAAGATAGAAGAATTAAGGGAACTATTAAATTAACATCATTCAAATTTATCTTGGGGCTGGACCTTTTGACAATATTATTAGCAAAGACATAAACCAAAAAACCTGTGATGTTAAAAATTTCCATTTAATAATTGGATATAAATGTTGTTAATCCCAACACCAGGGATCTTCTGGATAATCGAAGTTTAACACATAGTTCTAGGTAACCTAGAATATAATCTCATACCAAAAGTTTTGTATTTTTCAAGCAAGAGTTCCTAATTTTTTTCATGTGCAAGTAACCCTAAGAGACAGTTCAGATTATAGATCCTTTCCCAGAATAATGTTTTGTTGCTTATATTCCTATTTATATAACTTGGTTCATTGCTATAGCTATGTAACTCTATTTATATCAAAACATATATATTCAAATATATATTTTATTCAAAGTTCAGTTAGATAGTTAAAAATAAAGGAATATTTCTCATCCAATTACATAGATTCTTGAAAATCCATCTGGATTTCCTTGAGGAGAAGCAAAATCTATCCTTGTGTTTTTAGGATTATTTTAAATTATTTTTATTTTTGATCATATAGAGAACAGTCTTATTCAAATAAAGTACTTACTATCCTGTTAAAGGTTTTCCTAGGATGAGGATTTCAAAATCCCAAAGCAGGACAGTTCTGGGAAAGGTAGAGCTTGACAGGTTAATAAACCTTAAGTAGAACTGTAGTTCTTTATAACAACAAGGGAATGGACTAGTGGATCAGTGAAATCTTTTCCCACCCCACCCTCCTTTTATATATTTGTATTCATAGTAACATGAGTAGCCCACAATCCTATGTTATAGTCATAAAGAACTATATTCCTTTGTAGGAAAAACATGATAACTTCCATTTTATACCCAAGAAATTTTTCCAATGATCTAAGAGATTTAGTTTGACTACTAGCAGAAAAAGAATTCTTTATTATATTAGGTAGGATATAGTACTAAATCATTAGTTTGGCCTTAATTTATCAGAGCAATATTGTCATTTTGAGAGAGAACTGTCAAAATCCCATTTCAAGTGCTTAAAACAGAATCGCAGTTGTGGTTGCTAAGTTTCCCTGCTACCTAGAACAAATAAAGTAAAAGATTTTATCATTTATTCTTTATTACTAGGAGGAAGCAGAGGTGGTTTTTTTTCCTCCTGTAAGTACGTGATAATATCATTTGGACTTAGAGGAATTAGCCATGCATCTTGATCAACCTCTTCTCTTTTCCCTCTTTCATTAGATTTAGCCTTGTCATGATTACTCTCTACTTCCTACCTGCTTGGGGAGTCTTGCAACTCCTTGTATGAGCCATTTTCAGTGGCTATGATTTGTTACTTTTATTTGTGAGGGAACTAAAAATTTAATAAAGTTATGCATCTGTTGGAGGTTCAGATGTCAGATACAGATACATTTTGACAAATCAAGTATTGTTGTAAATGTAGTTAAGGTTAATCGTTGTTCTTCATTCTCGAAGATCATTGTGACATCAGGGAGGGGATGCCATGACAGGCAACTTAATTGGATTTAAGTGAGGGAGGACTGGGCAAGGTCACCTGCCTCACTTTCTCCCCCATATCTATCTGGATCTAGTGTCCAGATATAGATCAGGACGACTGGAGATGGCTCTTAGAGAGGGATAATGATCTAGTGTTATAAGAACACCAGTGCTTTTAGCCAATATCCATGCTCTTTTCCTCTTCCCCAAAATACATTTTTCCCTCTCTCTATTCCTCCCTCTTACCCTCCTCCCTCTCTCCCTCTTTCCTTCCCTCCTTTCTTCCCTTCCCTCCCTCCCTCTTTCATTTCTCCCCTTCCATCTTCCCTCCCTCCATCCCTTTCTCCTTCCTTCCCTCCCTCCCTCCCTCCTTCCTTTCCTCTGAACACAAACATACAGTAAATACTTTAACCTATTTAATTTATCCTCTTAAATGAAATTGACACGACTTCTAGCTACTATCCAAAGGGCAGTGGGATGACCTTTCTGGAATAATCTCTCTTTTCTGGAAATTCCTGGCATTTAGAAAGATTTTTCCTCAAGTGTTCTGGTAAAAATGGATATGCTGAGTAACTTTATTTCTGACTCTTTCTCCATGGAGGCTAAGAATAAGAGATATGACTTATTAACATCAGGTTCTACTCAGACTCATACTTTATGAACTGCAGAAGGAAACAAACTTTTTTCAAATTTCTTTTGGCTTATAATTAGGAAATTGAGGTTCTTTAAGATTTGCTTGCTGTTTCATATTGGTGATTTAATTGGTAATTGGATGAATTTTTCTAATAGAATATTATTGTGCTATAAGAAGTGATGAAGAACCCAGTTTTAGGGAAACCTGGAAAGACATGTGTGAACTGATTTTATATATTAACAATATTCTAAAAATGAGCAACTTTAAATACCTTTAAAACTTGATCAACACAAGGATCATCCGTAATTCCAAAGGACCAATGATATACAATGTTACTCATCTATTCAAAGAGAAATAATAGACTAAACTTTTGGACGTGGGTCAATATAGGAATTTCTTTTGCTTGATTACGCATATTTGCTACAAAATTTTTGTGTTTGTTTTTATTTTCTAGAGAGGCAATGTCAGAAGAAGACAAATTAATACTTGTTAATCACCTGCCAGAGACATTATCTTTCTCTTTCTGGACAGAACAATTGCTGTTTGCTTGTACTGTTCGGGACTTTTGTGCAGAGCCAGATTCTGCTGATAAACTATTGACCTTATTCAACTTTTAAAAAAATAAATCATGAGAGGTCTTGAATATTTCAAAGCCTTATTGGTGTTAGACAAATCTAATTAAGACATTTTATTTTTCTAGCCTCATGAAGGAATTTGAAAATCTCTGTTTCCTCAGTATGGAGGGGTGTGTGTGTGTGTGTGTGTGTGTGTGTGTGTGTGTGTGTGTGTGTGTGTGTGTGTTTTAATTTCCGAAAGAAGTCCCTAGAAGGCAGAAGCTCTAATTATTTTATTTTGTTTTTTCCCTTAGGGTCCAATACATCATAGAGTCATAGGTTCAGAGTTAGATATTCAAAGACCATCTTGTCCAATCCCTTCATTTTACAAATAAAATAATTGAAACCTAGAAAGGGCAAACATAGGCTCCTAAATTTAGAGCTAGACTAGAATTTAGGGGTCATTCAGTCCAACCTCTTCATTTTAGAGATGAAAAAAAAAAAGGCATTTTAGAGAGGATGAATTATTTGTCCACGGTCATCCAGAATGAGAGATAGAAATTGAATTGATGCCCTCTAACCCCAAGCCCAGTGGGTCTACTAATATTGCATGAACATTGTTGCACTTTCAAAATTTGGTGATTTGTATTTTCTGTTACATATATGATTATATTTCCTGCACAATCCAAGAAATTCATGTACTTGTTACAAGGTAATTTTATATAAGTTTATTTAGATATATACATATCTACATAATCTTGATGATTGTTCTTGCTATTAACATTTTAGAGGTAATCTTGACAAAGAGAAAACTCAGTCCAGATGGTTTCCAAACAGTGAAACCAACTGGTTCATGAGGGATGCCAACCTTCCTTCTTAATCCACCTCCGCCCCACCCAGTAGCTTTATTCCTGGCACTTGGGAAATAAATGCTATTGAAACTTCTATTAGCTCAGATATGAGAAAATTATAAATTTAAAATATCAGAAAAAAAGTTATACTTTTCATTTTCAGCCCTAACTTACCCCACTTTTCAAATGTGTGGCTACTGCTTCTCACCTCTTGTAAGCAAATCATGTCCTTGTTCAACATTGCAAAGGAATTGCAACCATTGAAAAAATTTTCAAAGCATAAAGTAAATGTCTGCCTCAAAAATTTAATTAAACTTTTCCAGAATTTTTTCATCTGAATGAAATATGGCTACATCTTCCTCCCTCCCTCCCTCCCTTCCTTCCTTCCTTCCTTCCTTCCTTCCTTCCTTCCTTCCTTCCTTCCTTCCTTCCTTCCTTCCTTCGTTCCTTTCTTCCTTCCTTCCATCCATCCATCCATCCATCTATCATTCATTCATCCATCCATTTGTCTATCCAGCTATTTATAGTTCCATATCTACCTAGAGAGATATTTTAGCATATGGCATGTGCATGAGACTGTGTATAGGTATCCTGTCTCCTCTGATACACAAATGACATCAGTATGTTTTAGAAGTGAAGTCAGACTTTATTTCTCTTTCTCTTTCTGAACAGGACAACTGCTGCTTCCTTGTACTATTTGGGATTTTTGTACAAACAGAGCTAGCTTTTGCTGGTACACTATATCTTACCTAGTTCCTACCCCTTCAGACATCATGGTGCTAAATACAAGTTTAGGAAAGTAGAAAGCATCACATGATAAAATTATTGAATCATGAAACATCACAATAGTACATATTAGGCTAATGGAAAAGGAAATTTATTTATTGACCATTCCTAATATTGATATTCAAGTTTACTTTCAGATTTTCAGTATTCAGTATTAGTTATTAGGAGCATCAGTTTCGTAAAACTATCACAGAACAGATTCACTCAGGCTTTTTCTGAATCCTTTCCAGAGTGTTTTGTTTTTACTTTAAAGAGAAAATATTTTGAGAAAGTTGCATATGAATTCATTTATACATGCAGGAGGCATTTTAGTAAGTATTTGAATATAAATTTGATAATAATCTTTGGCAAGCTCACTCGTGTGGTATTAAACTTGTATGTGGCCAGGATGTATGTGTGTATGTATGTATATATTTGGTTTTCTTATAATATGTCAGTGCCTGAAACAGGTAAAAATAATTATTAGACTAGGATCCTATTTTTACTTTTATTGTGTTAAAATGTAATCATTTGTTTTATAAAAAGGAACTGCTTCCAAAGTCATTAGTCATTCATTCTACAAGCTCTTATTAAGTCCCTGTCTACTTGAAAACAAATTTTATGACAGTCATTGGCAAGCTCACTCATTGTAGTATTAAACTTGTATGTAGCCAACATTTGATTTTTGTTTATTTGTTTGTTGTTGAAATATTTTAGGCCTGAAATCTGTAACAACAGTTATCAAATTAGTACTTTATTTCTGCTTTTATTTTGAAAAGTCCAATTATTGGTTTTATAAGAAGATGTTAAAGTTATTCTTGTCTGAATAGATGAAAATGTTTGTATTTCACAATTTGATTTTGACATTTATTCATTCAACTTTTCCTAAACTGACAAATGCTACTAATTCCAAGATTTCATTTAAACTAGGATAATTTTTCACAGGAAAAACAAAAATAATTTTGATTCATGAAATTTCTAATGGTTTTCCTCTATTATTCCCCAACCCCAAGTTTTAGCCAACACTCATTATCTCTACTGTTCCATGTAGAGACATTTATCTCTCTACATTTTTCAGTAGAAAATAATACTTAGAGAAAGGGAGAGGGAGAAAGAGAGGGAAAGGGAAAGGGAGAGAGCGTGTGTGTGTCTTTTGGAAGGAGAGTATAGTTCCAAGTTTTAAGTAAAATACAATTTAAGGAATATTTTTCTTAGTGTCTTGATCAAAATGATAAGCTATACAGAGTTGCCTCAATATCAGAATTTTTCTAGATGGACAAAGTTGCTAATTATAAGTGTTTTTTAATTATAGAGTCAGGGCAGGAGGAGAATTTAGAGGTCATCTAAACTAGGATTTCTTAAACTTTTTTCATTTGCCACCTCTTTTTGCCTGAGAAATTTTTATGTGACCTTGGATATATAGATATGTAAAATAAGTATACAAACGAAACATTTACTAATAATGTCATAATATTGTAACCCCCACATTTAGTTATGAAACTTCATTTGGGGTTGCAACACACAGTTGCTGGGATCTAGACCTAGTTTTGCCTGAAGCACGAATCCCACCATTTTCAATATCTGGACAAATAGGTATCAAATTATCTTCACATGAATATTCTCATTATTGGAAATTCACTACTTCTCAGAGCACATTATTTTATTCAGTAGCAGTTATAGTCTTTTAGAAGTTCTTTCTTATTTGAGAGGAACTATGCTTTCTTCTAACTTATTCTTCTTGGTCCTAATTTTATTCCCTGGAACCAAGAAGTTTTCCACATGTTAGTATTTGAAATACTGCTGATTAGAGTTTTAGGGTGTTGCCTGGGACATTGAAACTTTAAGTGACTCTGAACCTGGATCTTTTTGACTCCAAAAATAGCTTTTTATCCACTCTGCCACTTTCAAATGCTACCTCTCATGTAAATTGTGTTTTTTATTAAGGTAATTTATATTATATTAGGTTTTTTTTTTTTTTTTTTGGCAGTCACATCATACTGTCAATTTTTATTAGCTTTCAGTTCTCAAAATATTTGTGTTTATTGAATTAACTACTGCCTGAGAATATTTCTCTTATCAGTTTTTTTCTTCTAAGAGCTGGTCTATAGTTTTTGTTAAAATCTTTTGGGGTCCACATTCTATTAAGCAAAATATTAGCTATAACTCTCAACTTTGAATCTTCTATATATTGAAGAAGCATATCATCTATTATTTCATCCAAATCATCTAAATTTTAATTAAAATATTGACCTGAACAAAGCCAACCATACTTTGTTACTCTACTGGAGTGCTCTTACCTCTTCTCTCTCCCAGATTGACATTGATCCTTTAATCAGCATTCCTTGGCTCCTTCAGTCACCCAGTCCTGAGTTCACCCTACTATTCTATCATTCAGCCCAAATCACTTTGTTGAAGGGTGAGAGATACTCTAACAGCGGCAGGTTTTTGTGCAGTCCCTATCTCCAGGTAAGGTTTTTTTGGCAAAATAAAATAAAATAAAATAAAATAAATAAATAAATAAATTTCTATGGGCCAGGGCTAGGGAGCAATCTCCAAATGAATTGAGGGACTAATCAACAACAGGTGGTAGTTAAGTCCCAGGCCGAGATGTCCAAATGAATTGTAGGTGGAGATTATTGTGGGAGTTTCCCCTAGGAACCAAGTAGGAGGGTGGGGGATGCTCCCAAAAGTCGGGAGGAGTTGAAATTTAGGGTTTTTCCAATCCAGGTCCACTGCCCCCAAAGATCAGGGGGATACAGTTTCTATTGTATCAACTTCATCTTGTTGGTGAGGATTTTGTGAAACAGATTCCTTGATACAATCCAGGTACATAGTTTCTATCCTATATATCATAACAATTAAAAAAACATACTGAAAATTGGAATGTGACTGGTGGAGCACAACTTGTTCTGCTTATTGAAATCATGCTGGCTCATGGTTATTGCCACTTTCCTTTCTAAGTGTCCACTAACCATGTATTCTCTTTGTTTAGTGGAGTTCCTGGCACATGGAAGGTATTATATCAGTCCTTCCTCCATTCTCTTCTTTCCTCTTCTTAAATTTTTCTAATCAGTCTTCTAGTTTAAATATCTGTTTTCTTTAAAAATTGGGACAACATTCTCCTGCTTCTAGTATGGTGGCAATGTTTGTGTTTTCCATGATTCCTCAAAGATGAGAGAAATTATGATTTTTCTTTGACATTTATAACCAAATTAGGATTGAGGTTTTTTCCTATTTTCCCATTCAGGGACCAATCCTTTCTGAAGGACAGGGCTGATAATGAGGTTGGCCCAATCCTCTGGGAACATTTTTCTTAATCTGGGGCAAGACCTTGCCTAACTGCTTCAGATTAGAATGCAAAATAGAATCTAATCTAGGTGAATTTTAGTGGTCTGGGTGGAGATAGATTCTTTTGTCCAGAGCAAAGCTTCTTAAACTGTGGGTCCTGACACTATAACTAAAAATAGTGGTCACAAAAAATTTGGCAATGGTAAAAGGTTTCTGAATATTCTACATCTTGCAGTATCAAATATATTGCCAAAATTTACTTCTTTATGTAACAATAAACAAGCACATCTATCTTCTTAGTAGATAAATTTGCTTTCATCTTTAATAAATGGTAAAATTATGTGTATAGCAAAGAACTGTTTTAAAATAAGTTTCCTTATGATTTGTTATCAACAAATATTTCATTTATATACCAATTTTAGATACTTATATATTTTGTGTTGCATAAAACTTCCTCATGCAAGAGAGGGGTCATGAGTGGAAAAAAGTTTAATAAGCCATCATCTAGAATGATGAATAGAGGCAGATAAATGTCATGATAAAACTAAGTTTTCAGTGATAGGGTCTGAAGACTTTTCACCTACTCCCTCAATAGAAAAACTCCACCTATTCATTAATAATTAACCAATCAGGATTTATTTTCAGTTGTCTGGACAGCCCCCTTTCTATAGGCATTTGAACATTTATTGATATTCATGATTTATCTTTGATTACTGAAAAAGACAACTGACCATCGTTTTATTATTTGCTAGTCTAATTAAGAATTAGTAAATTGGTTATTAATTTCCCAGAAACTCTTGTCTCATGGGCTTTCCGTTCATTTAAAATATGGCTGATTACTTTTTAGCATTCATGAGCTTGAATTCTTTTTAGAATGTATTGGAGAATTTTTTCTCTTGTAAAACAAAAACTTTTTGCAAAGGAGAAAAAATCCATTCTTCCAAAGAGAGACTATAGTTTCAGCTGTACCAGTATCACAAATAGCAGTTTTGATGGAATCAAGGTTTTTTTTTTTTAAATAGTAAGCCTTTGTGAGAAAGAAACACTTGACTCTTGTGTTTCTCCTCAGAATTGAATGAGATGAGGTGAGATCTTTCAAGACAGTTGTGAAAATCGAGTAAGGCTTCATCTACTTCAGAGTTTGAGTAGGCCTGAAGGATTTTGAAGATTGAGTCAAGGGAATACCTAAATCCCCTTCCTGCTATCCTCCCATGACATCATTTTCTCCCTATTTCACTTATTGGTCAAGTTCAATTTCTTGGGTTGTTCCCGCCTTTAGAATGTAAGATCCTCAGCCAATAAGGATGAGGGTCAGTGGTAGGAGGAGGTATTTGCATTAGGGATTAAAAATGTTGACCCTGTCACGGAGGGTGCTTCTTCCCTTCGATTGTGGGATGCCCTTCTCGAGAGAATGTATAATAAACTTTGCTTTGCTTCTAGAGATCTCTTCAGTTTTTTTTTTATTAAATGGTGACCCCTCACCATTTCTAAACCACACAGAATGAAGGCCTTTTTGTGTGCAACCTCAGTCCCAATGTTTGGATTCAGCAGGGATGACTTATGCATGCTTAATCTTTAATTTTACTCATCATTTTCTCTTACCATGCTTTCATAGCAGTTATTTTCTTCTATTTTGAATTAACTTAATCTTGAACTCATTTTAGACTCTGTAGTTAAAACCTTAAATTGTTGTTGTTCTTTGTATCTCAGGTTTGCTTTCAAATGAGATTTTCAATTTCAACACAAAAAATAAACTATTTTTTTTTTTTTATCTGGGTCATATATGTATGACTTAGAGCATTTACATTTCTTTAAGTATATTATTTAAGTGGATCTGTGATCTTAAATATTTGAGAGTTTTATTTACTGATATGTATCAAACAGTTTATCCATGATCCTCCCCAAAAGTCCATTTTAAGGGGTTCTTGCCAAAAGCTGGATTTTTTTCCTTAAATGTATTCTATTCATGAAATCCAGACGGAGTAAATAATCTCTTAGTAGATCAATAAATAAACAAACAAATATAGACAGAAAGAGTTGTCTTCAAATTAGAATGAAGAAGTTAGCTTAAGTGTAAAATTTAAAATACTCATTTAAAATAAATGAGTAAATAAAGAGTAAATGGAAAACCAGTCATTAGGAATTTACAGCACTTTGGAGTACAATGCTTATCACTAGTGATGAAAATGTAAAAGGGAAGAGAGTCTTTGACCTCTAGGAAACTATATTCTAATAATGAGAAACCACAAATATTGTAGTGGTGACTATGAGGAGAGGACAATATATTCTGTTAGGAAAAAGAATGAGTAGAGCCATTCCAGAGTAGATTGATACATCCTTTCTTGTCCTAATGTTAGAGTTGGTGACGATTTTGATTCTTGATCTGGAAATTAGCAAAGCGGATGAGATGGTTTCTGGAGCAATCAAAGGGGTGGCTGGTGAGTAGAAAGAAGTCCACAGAGTATATAAATAGTCTTTCTTGAAGAGGAAATGGTTCTTAGCTATGTGTACATTATTGTAGAGCAGCAAGTCAAGAGTAATAATTTTTTGGGATGTTTATGAATTTTTGCAGGTATTTTTAGTGACCATAAATTATTAGTTTACTAAAAGGGTACAATAATTTTTTGAAAAAAAAAACCCCAATATTCTTTATTTTAGAGTACTTAATTTATTCCTAGAAGTAAAATACTCCCAGATACTCATAGGAGGTCTTTATTGGTTGATGCTAGATATTTCAACTATTAGTGGAAAGATCACTGGATTTTGGGGGAAGAGGATAATGAGTTAAAATCCTAGTTCTATCACTCAATACTTTTGGAACTTTGCTGAACTTGTCAGGGTTCCAGTTTACTCATCTATAGGATGAAGGAGTTTGGATTATGATCCTATATTTGTTGTTGAAAGTAATTACTTTAGTATTCATTCCAAGATTTAGTAGAAATATGTTTATTTAGTTTTTAGCTTCAATTAATTTTATTAGTAAAGGCAAAAATGACAAATTTGAATAAACATCACTTTTACATTTTAGATAAGTGAAAAAATTTTTTTCTAGTTTTTTTCCTTTTTTTTTTTTTTTTTTTTTTTTGAGTCACTCATCTATTTTTATTAGAGTAAGCATCTATGGAGCCAATGAATTAATTACCTCACCTCACTTAAGGTAAATCAGAGTTTTGTCTTTGAAAGCCTTTGGATAAAGTAAAATAATATCACATCATGACTTTGTCATGTCCTGTGAGGCGTGTATCAAATCTGAGTGTTAGTTTGCAATTGAAGATTTAAATGCCTGTAAGTTTAATGATGGAAGCCTTTTAGCCAACTTTGGGAGAAAATGCTTGGGAGTGAGGATGAGAGCTCTTTGATTTCTTTCCCCCTTCCACTTACCTTAGATTTGGACTTAGCAGAAGTATCCTAGAAGCATCCCCAGAACAGTATCTCAAGCCAGGAGCTGAGATTAGCCTGAAAACAGAAAGGAAGGGCAAACTCAAGGCTTTCCAAGGAGCCCTGCAGAAAAGTCGGACGTTACTAAAAAATGACTGTATAACAGTAGGATTTAAGCAAAAGGACTTTGAAGAATTGTTAATTACCCCCTCAACTCATAGTTTCTAAGACTGAGTCACCTTGCACTCGCTATATATTGGTGGGAGAGTGTGACATGGATTTTAAAAAAAATGATTAGTTTTCAATTTTCATTTTTATAATACTTTGATTTCCATCTTTTTCTCTCTTCTTCCTTCCTCTCCCTCTCCCAAAGATGGCAATCAATTTGATATAGACTATACATATACAATCATATTAAATATATTTCCACATTAGTGACACAGGTTTTTGAGGGAATTTTGTTTTGTGCTAACAATTATTCTCTCACCTTAGGGCTATCCCTTTCTAAAAGCCTTTTAAAACTGACTGACAAATTGATATCAGCTGATAATCATGCAGGGGAAGCACAATAATGGGTGGCTTATATGCATTAGAAAGACAGTCCACTCCTTAAGGATGGCTACTAGAAACTATAAATGGGGGAGACTTGGCAGCTGGGCTCTGACATCTGACTTATAAATGTCAAAGTGTTTTGGAACAGTGAGCCCAGAGTTTATCTGGATTGTACTCACATTCTCGGTTTTAATGACAACTTTTTTTTTTAATACATGCTTTTAGTGATTATTATATTATTGACACTCCAAAGGGAATGTAATTAGTTATATAACAAACCCTGAATTAATTAAAAAATCAAAATGTATGTTTGTTTGATGAAATAATTTATGTTTCTCATTCATATTGCCAGAACTCCATTTGTCTCTTATTTGTGTGTATTTTGGCTTTTTAGCTTTGAGCAAAGGGACAGGAAGAGATTATTTGGCCATGGGATGGTAGCAGAAAGAACACAAATAAGAAATACAAATTGCTATTGATATTATATAATATATGTATATATATGTACAATAATATGTATATAATATATACATATGTATATAATTATACACATATAATCTATATATACATATATACATGTATATAATCTATATATATACATAGATTATATGTATATAGTAAAAAATAAAAGGGCCTTTCTTGATAATCTAAATTGTCAGTCCTCTTATTCCCCTGAATTTTTATTTAGCATATATCTTGTATTATTTATTTCATTTTAGTAGGATGTAAAACTCCTTGAAATAAGTGTTTCTTCTCTTTCTGTTATTTATCACCCATGGCAAGGTTATGCTCAGCTTGTACTCTTTGTGCTTCATTACTGTTGGTTGAATTTGCTCCTTCTTAAAATGAATTGAATGTTAATATTTATAATTAATAAATCCTTATTGATGACTCATTCATTCATTTGTTCCATCATAAATTTATTTAGTAACTACAATGGGTCTACCAGTGGGGGAACTTTGAGCATTGCAATTTGCTATAATGAATAACGATTAATGGAAAATTAATTTTAGGTGACAATGTATATACATATACATAATTACATACTGGAATTTTAAAGACTACAATACTGATGAAGATATAAAAACAAATCATTCCAGACTGTTAGAATTGGATAGTGAATAGGTATGATAAAGTCCATATGTAGAAATCACCCTAGCTGCACATAACAGATGGCACTTTTCCAAAGGCAAAAAAAAGATTCAAGGTTTAAAAATAATAAAGTTAATATAAAATAATTTTTATTGAGTTAAAGGCAGTCAATAAGAAAATGTACTCTATTGAGTTATATTTAAAAAAAAACCTACTGGATTAATTTAGAAACAGTTTAAGATTTTTTTTTTTTTTTTGAAGTGAGACTGCTTTGGATTTCATTTTTTCAACTTCATCAAAGTGTCTTTAAAATGAACTTTACTTTTGTAACCCCCCAAATCAATCTTTTTATATCATTTGGCTAGGTCCCATCTGGAGATTTGTAGAGTTAGCTTGGTTTTTGCTTATAGGCTTTAAAGTACATATCCATATCTATCAATCAATGAATGTTTGAACCCCTTGAATGTGTTCAGCCCTGTGGGGGATACTGAGGAAAGAATATTGTATAGTGCTCTTCAGGCCCTTACAATTTAATTAAGGAGAGATGAGCCTGACATGGGAGACAATTAGAGAAAGATACAAGGCAGTATGTAATTAAGTGCTACGCTGTGTGAAGAGAACTAAGAATTTTCCATTAAATGTATAAATGATGGGAGTCTTCCTTAAAGAAATATAAAGAATAATGCCATTTGAGAGAGTAAATGGAATTGGTTTGTTTATTTAATTTTCATTTTATGAGACAAGGTAAATGAAATGAATAAAGATTGGAATAACTTCCCAGTGGTAAATTCACATGTTGATTTTAAGCTTTTGCTGTTTTATTGAGGAAAGCTGCTTTGACTTGAATCTTTAGCTGCCTCTATCTGTTCACGATAAGAGTGAACATTTGGGCATGGAAAGGATTTTTCATTTCTAGAGCAAATTTCCTTTTTGTTATCATTTCATGTTTTAGATCATTTTGATTTTGATTCAATCAACAAAGATTTAGTATATACTCACCGTTTGTAAGACACTGTGATAGGAACTGTAGCTACAAAGGCAAAATTTTAAGAAATCTTGCCTTCCAGGAGTTTACAATTTACTGCAAGAATTGGATTAATGTTATAAATACATAAGTGATATTGATCAGCTCCTCATCCTCTTTTTTCCCTTCCTTCCCCTGTTTTGAAGTCAGTACTTCTCCTGTCTGTTATCCATTAGTGTATTTCAATTTGGAAGAGCTTGATTGGGATAAAATCATTAACAATGACTGATTTCATATTTCACATAGACACAATAGCTAGCAATCTCTAATGGGCTTTTAAAAAATTTTATTAAAATGATATAAATAGTCTGCAAATAGTATCTAAGGTTTTGGTTTCCAGTGTCGCTTTTGGCATTTTCTTTCAGTTGTTTTTCACTCTTTGTGACTCCATTTGGGGTTTTTGCGGTAAAATACTAGAGTAGTTTGCCATTTCCTTCTCTAGCTTATTTAACAGATGAGGAAACTGAGACCACTGGATTGAGTAGCAGGATCATACAACAGGTAAGTGTGAAGACTCCACAATCCATTGAACTCAGAAAGGAGTTTCCCTGACCCCAGCTACCCTCCTACACCATTTAACTACCCAGTAGCATTTTTTTTTTCTCCTTTAATCTCCTTTTTTTATGGCATGTCAGCTTTAAAACAGTAACAGCTATTTTATAATAACAAAATAAAATAATAATTCATATAACTTACCATCCTCAGAATGGACTAGCACATATTTCCCTACAATTTCTTCTTAAGAAGATAGATGCTTTTTACCCTTTCTCTTCAGGATTGTTCCCCCTTCCCTTGATTTCATTTATTATCAATAGGAAGGAATGTATTATTAGAATCTCTGTCATAGATTTGAGGGCTCTAGGGAATGCTTCCACATTTTCAGATAAATAACATCCTTTTTTTTTGCAACTGCTCCCAATTATGGGTTCATTATTATTCATCTTCATATTAACCACTTCTCAGCAGGTGGACAAGGACCACCTCCTGTTGCAGTGTCTGGGCATCTGCATGGCCTTATGGTATACTGCTTGCTGATGACATTGGGCATAAGGTATTACTGAGAATACTTGTTTCAGTAGAATTGACTACTTTGAGGTAATAAAGGTCATTACTATAAATCAATGGTGAATAGGGTATGTTGGTTTATTAAAATCAATAATAACTATTTAATGAGAGATCAGAGGATATGAAAAATGACAATACAAATAGCATTCAAAGTGTGAAGTAGATGGTGTGCTTAAAGTTGTCCTTTGGACAAAATTGAGCACAAAAAAATTATACTTTTCTTCTATGTCTTTATGGAGGTTCTTTTCTGGGTCATTGATCCTTTAAGAGATATATAGCTAAAGAAAGTCTACATTTTTGTAGCCCTTTAATCTGTTTTTTCTCAGATACTCTTGAGATACTGAAACCACCTTATGGTTGAAAGTTGCAGGAGCTCTTCTCCAACCTTTTATTTAACTCTTGGAGACATTATTCTTAGAAGCTCCTCTGCAGTTGAGTAATTACTTGGTGTGAGTTACTTTACTGATCTTTCATTTCTTTAAAAATTATATGGTGATTTTCGGTCATAGTTATTTTTCTCTAAAGTGCATATTAAATTTAACCCAGTGGTAACAAAACTGCCCTGCTTAGCTATGCCTTCTCGTGCATTTGCTTTAACTCTCTTATTTGTATTTTACTGATACTTTTTGGTGTTTCTATTATTATTCATCAATCCCTCCACTCCATCAAAAGCTACTTCTATGCCAAATAAATGTAGTCAAATAATAGCTATCACTCTTTGTATTTTAAAACTCCATTATGTTGGCTGTACTCAAGAAATTTTTTTTTTTTTTTTTGGTTGAGGCAATTAGATTTAAGTGATTTGCCCAGGGTCACACAGCCAGGAAGTGTTCAGTGTCTGAGGTCATATTTGAACTCAGGTCCTCCTGTCTTCCTTCAGGGCTGGTGCTCACTCAGGAAAATTTGAAGCAGAAGATGGAAGAGAGTCATAGAAGATGGGAAAGTCTGAATGGGTTGAGATCTGTGTCATTAAAAGGAGTGTTCACATTGAAACTATCAGTCACATAGTAAACATTTTTTAAACATGTAGAATGTGTCAGACACTGTGTGCTAAGTTCTGGGAATGTAGAGAAAAGCAAAAGATAGACCCTGTTTTCAAAGAGTTCTAATGGATTTTTAGGTTTTTTTTTTTTTTTTTTTTTAGTTTTCTGTATGAAATAGTGCCATCTTTGGGACACAGAATGTGTTTGATTAATGATCCATCTGTCTATCCATCCATCTATGTACTCTATTCTTTTTTGGTCTGACCACATCTGGAGTATATTCCTGAGTTCTGCGTGCCACATTAAGCTGGAAAATGTTCACAAAAAAAAAAAAAACAGAGATTAGGTTGGGATGTATCATTTGATGGCCAAAGGCTTTTTACTTCTTTCCATGTAATGGTAAGATGAACCTAGTGGGAGTTCAGCATTGAAAAGCAAAGATAAAAGAGATTTGGATGTCTTTCTTCAAGTGTTCTGTAGATGCTACTGTGCTTATTCTATTTGGTTACAGAGGATAGAACTTAGAACAATGGACAGAAGCTGCAGAAAAGCAGTTCTCACTTCTCTTATGAAGAAAACTTCCTTTTGACTGCGGTAAATCTAAGTGGATTTATTACTCATCTTTATGCATCCTACATTCTAACAAAACTAATCTTCTTGCTCATCACCCATAATACTTAATTCTTTATCTCTGTACCTTTGTCAAAAGGCTTTTCCCCCCTCAAAAGTGCAGGAATTACTATGAGACCTTTACTGCCCAGTAAATTCCAGTGACTTCCTATTACCTTTAGAATTAAATATTGGTTCTTTTGTTTGGCATTTAAAGCTCTTTACTATATTTCCAGTTTTTTTTTTTTACATTCTCTGATCTACCCACTCTATAAATCTAGCCATATCATCCTGTTTACTATTCTTCACAGCCATAGATCCATCTTCTGTCTCTTTGTCTTTGCAGTGACTATTTTCTACAGCTGGAATGCTCTTTTTATCCCAGTCTGTCTTTCTATCTCTTTCTCTGTCTCTACATCTCTTTCTCTCTCTAGCTTTGTCTCTTTCTTCTCCCTCTACTTTTTACAATCTCTTCCTTGAAGATTCAAATTTTATGTCAACTTATTGTTTTCTTCCATCATTCTCTCCTACCTTTTTTTCTCCTCTACCAAGCCTCTCTTTGAGCTACTTATGGGCTCAGTCCAATTACTGATTGACATGGGGACTTTAGTCTGCTCTGCTTCTACAATCTGGTTGGTTTGTACCTCCCTAGAAAATCTGGTCATCCCCCTTCTAGGGGCTTGCCATATTAATGCCAAAGTTAATGAGTACACTCATGCATCATAGTCCACTACAGATTTAAACTTCTAAGCTTAATAGATTCAGCCTTCCTGGTAGCAGGGCTTACAAGTATGTACAATTATATCAGCAAATGCTAACTTTTGCAGGAAGATTTTCCTGGTTCCTCCAGCTGTTTGTGCTTTCCCCTGATTCTTCTTTATATGTATCTTGTATATTCATATTTATATGTACTGATTCTTCTTAGAATGTAGAGTTTGTACCTCCAATATAGACTATTATCTATTACAGAGTGATAACTAAATCCTTGCTGATTGATTTCTATTTACTGCATTTCATCCATGCATGGAATACATGGAATCCTTACCTCCATTTCTTTGAATTCCTAGTTTTCATCAAGATCCAATCCAAGAGCCTTATTGTATATGAAGTTTTTCCTGATCTTCCCAGCTACCAAGGGAACACCTTCCCTTACACTTGCCTACTTATCTTGTACCTGCTTCGCTGGTAGTGCTATTTCATCTTGGTGTTTTTTTAGATCTTAAAGTATATAAATATGAACTGTTATTATTATTGAGCTATTATTCCACCAAGATAATTCTGACTTTGCTTTGTATTAAACAACCTAGAGGAAAGGCTATTATTCATCGTAGGATAATAGACTAAGAGTTGAAAGAAACCTGCAGCTAATGATAAAATGTGTTGCTCAGTTTTTTTTCAAAGAAGTATAGATAGATTAAATGACAAGTAATGGGTTCAAGGTTCAGCATGTCATATACATTTTAAAAAAATGTGGCCAATAAATGAATTCATTTTGCTTGATTGTATATAGATATTACAAGGGATTCATTTTTCTTTTTTCCTAATTTGATAGCTAGTATGGAACTCAGCTAGACTTCATATCCAGGTTACCCAACACCAAGTATGAGGCCCTTCTCCTATGTGAAAAATGGGAGAATTTTAAAATGAATTTCATTTATATACTAATATCATTGGTAATTTTATTTTTTGTTAGTTTATTTTATAATTTTTTGTAATATTTTATCAATATTTAGTAGACACTAAATAATTTAATAAAATGTTCATTAGATATACAATGTTTAAATATTTTTATTATATAATTGCACAAAAATTCAAAAATCCCTTACCCTGTGACAATTTTCAATTACAGAATAGTAAGTCACCTAAGAATTATGGGAAAGAGAATTGTCAGTGGTCATTAGGAATAGAATCTCAGTATTTAACAGATCGAAAAGATTTGTATGACTCGTGTCTGAAACAGACTAAGGACAGATTGTCTCAGGGCTAACCCAGCAGGTACTAGTGCTGCAGGACTCATCTCTGACTGTGTCATTACCATATGACAAATCTAAAGTGTTGGGAAAAGTCTGCTCTTTAGAAATATCATGAATTTGAATTTTTGTTCTAGAACATCTTTTGAAAATATACGTATATTAACATCAAAGTATGTTTGTATAGATAAATTAAGAGCTGAAAAGTTGATAAATCAAGTTTTTTTTTTTTTTTTTTTGCTGACCAGCAATATTTCTGATATTTACAGAGCTTTCTATTTTCCATATCACACTCCATGAATTAGGTAATCTGTCCAATTAAAGACTTGGGAGTCTCTGCATTCTTTACTGTTATGGTAGTTAAGGACTAGACTGAACTGTTGGTGAGTGATGGTAGGACTGCCTCATACACAATGCTATCATAATGTACCTGACAGCTTTGAAGAGACTCTTACTTGGTAGAGAATATGGCAATAGTCTATGGTCAGATTATGAAATATATGAGATGAAGCTAAACTGGAGTGAAGAAAAGAAGAGAGAGGAAGAAAAAGAAGAAAGCTAAAAATACAGCTTATAGCTGACAAATGAAAATTGGAATAAAAAGGGAAAGAGACCACAAACTTTCAACCTTATTGCACATATGTAGAGATGGTAATTAGCTCTAAATAACATTGCTCTGTAGTTAGAAGATTTGGGAGAGGGTAAATAAGTAGTCAGTTAGGACAAAGCCTGGAGGGGAGAATAATACCTATATCTTTTAGAAGGAGGTTATAAAATGTCTTTTGTGGTTTGAGCTCTCATGATTTTATGAAGTCATATGGGAAAATACAATTTATAGATATATTCATAGATCATGGATCATAGATTTGATATTGAAGAGACCTCATTCCAACTATTTAATTTAATAGATGGGCAATAAGGTACCTTGAGAGTTTAAATGATTTTGCTGGGGTCATCATGGCCAATCCCTCTGATTTCAAATCTAGTGCCCTGTCCATGAGATCATGGTACTTCATAGATTCATTATGAACATTCTTCATCCTATTGCTATCTGAGTGTGGGATGTTGTAGAAGGGGAAAAACAAATGAATCATTGATTCAAGAGTTAACATGGATAAACTTGTAAAATATAATATTGATTGAATTTAATCTTTAGTGCAAGAAATTTGGAAAGAGGGATAATGAAGTTGTTATTTTGTTACTTTTGTTTCCACGGTATGTATGGCATGACACTAAGAGTGGATGAAGATGATAGCACACAGAAAAGGCACCAACTGTGTCTTCATTGAAGGAAGGGGGGATTTGAGGACCAGCTTTCTCAGCTGTGAGAATCTGGATTTTGAATTGGTTTCTTTCTGAGGGCAGGTAATTCTACTCATCTCTAAGAACTTCAGTTTCCTTTGGAGATAATATGATGTAGTGGATAGAGCAACTGACCTGAGTGCAATCCTGTCTCAGAACCATACTAGTTGTTTGAGTTAATCAACATTTCTGAATCTTAAGTTTTCCAATCTGTCAGATGAATTGTTTACATCTGATGATCTGTGGTCCCTTTCCATTCTAAATCTATGATCCTATGATCTTTAAAGTGAGAATAATAATATTTGCACTATTATCTCATAAGGATAATATGAGGAAGATTCTTTATAAATTATAAAGTCTGAATATTGGCTAGTATTATTATGGAGGAGAGACAATTTCTAAAGATTATATGATAACAGAGAAGATGCTGATCTGCTTTGGGAGTCTCCTCACTTGAGAGTTCCTCATATCAATTAGATTAAAGAACAAATTCCTATCCTTTTTCCTATATCCATCTGCATGTAATAAGAAGTGTTGGGTTTATCTGTTATACAATCTTCATAAACTTAAAAAAATCTATTCTGAATTTCTTGATAGTTAGATCTATAATGAAGGTCCGATAGCTTGAGCTTTGTCTAGCACACCAAAATTTAGAGCATGTCAATAGCACCCATTCTTTTAAGTAGTGCAAAAACACCTACTCAGCAAAAATAATTAGTTGAAATATGAAGATGCCAGATGGTGCATTTCTTCCCCAGGTGAGCTCCTATCTGGCTCAGTTCTATCCTGATCCATTCCCTGCCCTTATTGCCTTATGGTGTCCTATAATGTGTGCATGGAGGTCAGTATCCCCATTCTCTCTCTTAGTAACTGATTTTGTATTAAATAACAATTCAAGCATTCATTTCATGCTGATTGTTGTAGGTGCTGAAACTCCTGGTTACAACTATTGAGATTATCTCAGCACTTCTTGATATGATACTGCTGATGATATTTTTTTTCCTTAAGAGATTCCAGGGACAACATTAAAAATAATATTGTGGGTTCTGCTGGAATGAGGCAATTAAAACAGGGGGCATCATAGAGAAAGGTAGATAAATAGATGGTATCTGAATAGAGAAAAAAAATGAGGAGACAGTTCCCATATTTCAATCTCAGAAGTCTTACAATATTAGAGTTTAACTAAACCCCAGATATCATCTAGTCCAGCTCTTTAGTTTTACAAATGAAGAAACTGAAATGTAGAATTTAACTAACTTGTTCAAAATTGCACAGCTTTTTAGTAGCAATGCTGGGAGTGGAAATTAGGTGTCTAACATTTAGTTCACTGCTCAGTCTTCTTGACTTCCATGTATCTTTGTCTCCCCATTTATCCTGTTTTTTTCCTGTTCCTTCTTGCCACAACTTCTTAAAAATTGACATGCATAGTAGACAAACTTAGATATACAATATTTAAAATTAGTTCTGGGTAGTTGCATTTTTAGTTGAATCAACATGACATAGGGACTGAGTTATAGAGTTACTTTTTTTTAATAAGGGTTTCCTAGACGGGATTCATGTTGTTCAATATGCTGGATTGAAGAAGGTTGGCTTCAAAGTTTCAAATTGGAAAAGTCAGAATTTTTTATTTTCCCTTTTGTCTTGGATTATCCTAAAATTTAAGTTGGGGGACCTTTCTGATTGCTTAGGGGAGCTTTTTAAACAAATTTCATCCTTTTAGGGGACAGCATTTAAGGGACAACATATGAATCCCTTTCAAACAACATTAAAAAATTTGTCACAACTTTGTAGGTAAATGAATCGGGGACAGATAACCCTTTTGTAGTTTGGAAAAAAGGAAGAAGCTGTTGAATGTTAGCTTGAACTCTTGCCACTATGGACTTAGCTTTTCTTCACTTTCTTCTTTGTTATTCACTCTTTTTTTCTTCCCTTATTTCTATTAAGATATTTAATGGCTTTTTTTTTCTAAAACTAATTTCAGAGTATTAGACTTTGGCTTAGGAGTTTTTTTCTTTTCCGGACTCTTCATGGCTATTGACATTTTTTTTTTTGTCTTAGCTTGTGTCCCACTTTTGTTATTTTATCATGTCTTACTTTTTTACTACTGACTTCAAGAAAGACTAAGTAGCCTCCCTCCATACAAGAAACAGAAGCCTAGATTGTATCTATGCATTACAGGCATGCTGGGAGATTAAGGATGAAGAGGCTAATCTCATTTAATGTTTTCTGTGGATGGAATATAGCAAAGTTCTATTTTTTTTATTATTGAATTGCCATCTGAGACAGTGGCTACACTGGAGGACTCAATGCTTACTTTTTTTAAAATTAAGGAGATAAAGGGAGGAGACATTCTTAGCCTTGAAATATTATGTTTTGCTATTTAGCGCCAAAGGAGAGTATTTTTCCCTTTTTTTTTTTTTTTGAAAAGGGGAATATTGGTAAGATAACTCTTTCTGAGACTTCTGTATCTGAATGTAGGTTAGTTTAAATAATAGTGATAACTGAAATTTGTATAGTAGTTAAAGTCTGCAAAGAAATTTATTAATCTCTCATTTGATCCTTGGAAGAATCTGAGAGTCATGTTATTATCCCTGTTTCACAAATGTTAAATGATTTACTCAGGGTCACTTGTCTAGTAAGTGTCTGAATCTGAATTTAAATTCAGATCTTCTTGGCTTCACTGTTATTTTCAGAGTATTAGATTTTGGCTTAGGAGTTTTTTTCTTTTCCTGATTCTTCATGGCTATTGACATTTTTTTTTTTTTTGTCTTAGCTTGTTTCCCACTTTTGTTATTTTATCATGTCTTACTTTTTTACTACTGACTTCAAGAAAGACTAAGTAGCCTCCCTCCATACAAGAAACAGAAGCCTAGATTGTATCTATGCATTACAGGCATGCTGGGAGATTAAGGATGAAGAGGCTAATCTCATTTAATGTTTTCTGTGGATGGAATATAGCAAAGTTCTATTTTTTTATTATTGAATTGCCATCTGAGACAGTGGCTACACTGGAGGACTCAATGCTTACTTTTTTTAAAATTAAGGAGATAAAGGGAGGAGACATTCTTAGCCTTGAAATATTATGTTTTGCTATTTAGCGCCAAAGGAGAGTATTTTTCCCTTTTTTTTTTTTTTGAAAAGGGGAATATTGGTAAGATAACTCTTTCTGAGACTTCTGTATCTGAATGTAGGTTAGTTTAAATAATAGTGATAACTGAAATTTGTATAGTAGTTAAAGTCTGCAAAGAAATTTATTAATCTCTCATTTGATCCTTGGAAGAATCTGAGAGTCATGTTATTATCCCTGTTTCACAAATGTTAAATGATTTACTCAGGGTCACTTGTCTAGTAAGTGTCTGAATCTGAATTTAAATTCAGATCTTCTTGGCTTCACTGTTATTTTCAGAGTATTAGACTTTGGCTTAGGAGTTTTTTTCTTTTCCTGATTCTTCATGGCTATTGACATTTTTTTTTTTTTTTGTCTTAGCTTGTTTCCCACTTTTGTTATTTTATCATGTCTTACTTTTTTACTACTGACTTCAAGAAAGACTAAGTAGCCTCCCTCCATACAAGAAACAGAAGCCTAGATTGTATCTATGCATTACAGGCATGCTGGGAGATTAAGGATGAAGAGGCCAATCTCATTTAATGTTTTCTGTGGATGGAATATAGCAAAGTTATATTCGCAGTTTTTTTCCACTGTGCCATCCATCCTTTGTTCAAATAAAGGGATCTACCTTCTAATTTGTTGGTGAATAAAAAAAAGGAATAGTTTAAAAATTAAACTTGTCCAAGTTAAATTTTAATTTTTAATGGAGGATCCATAGCCTTCAATATGAATTCTGGATTTCTTCTTTGGGATGAGTGATGTCTTAAAGAAGAGGGGGACTTTATGAGACAGAGGTGAGGAGCAAGTACGTTCCGGGAATGTGAGTCAGAATGACAAATGCACCAAGATGGGAAATAGTGTATCAGGGATGGGGTTTCCTGCATGAGGAAGACAGGGAAATCCCATCTCATCTCTATAAGTATAGGAACTGGACTTGTGATTTCATTGATATAGATGAGCGGTTCTCATACTGTGTTGCAAGGAACCCTGAAATACCATCTTTTTTTTTTTTTTTTTTTTAATAAATCTTATTTTGCTTGTTAATAGGCATTTAAAAGGATTTTAATACAAGAGTTCTATGGATCTTTTGTTTGAATTATACAGTTCTATCTCTTGTAGAAAAGTTTGAGAACCACTGATATAGACTATTCTTAAATTAAAAAAACTCAGAAATTTCTATTAATGTGAATTGGCCCCTTTGATGCAATATACAGCCTTAATGAGTTGCCTAGGACATGAAGAGATTGCCCAGATAGTATGTATCGGAGATTTGACCTGAATACATGTAAATTCATCATTTACTACTTCATACTTTCACTTCTCTTCCCCAAAAGATATATACATACACACATGCATGCATATATTTCACTTTGCAAAGCATAGTTATATCCATGTTTGTTGTAAAAATTATTTGTATCCTTTTTCCCCTAAGCAGCCTGAAAACTGCTTGAAGGCAGTTTTTGCCCATACTTTTCTCATGTATACTTTCTATGGAATACTCCTTTCTGCTCTCTTTCTCCTTCCACTTTCCTATCTTCTCAGATTCAGTTGGTGCCCAAAATAATGTTTATGGACTGTTTTACTTTTCCTTACAAATTTTTTTTTTGATATCAAAATTTTTTCTCCTCTATTGATATTTTTGAAGAAAAGAAAAAGTCTAGTGGTGTTAGGAAAGAATAACTAGATTGCTGAATTCATAGCTTTCTCTGTCCTGAAAACCTTGTCATTTAGTGAGCACTCATGGCTGTTGATTTGGGATTTCTCTGCTTTATGTCGTCTTACTTCCAAATTTTCTCCTTTGGTTCATCAGATGAATTGTAACAACCTGAAGAAGATACCTGATCCATTTGAAATGATCCTGACCTGCCTTATTTTGAATTGTGAAAATGATATTGCTTGTATTTTTTTTTTTCTCTTTCTATTAGGTAAAATATAAAAGGGATTTTGAAGAAAGCAAAGGAAGAGGCTTCAGCATTGTTACAGACACACCTGAGTTACAAAGACTGAAAAGGACTCAGGAACAGATCAGTAACGTAGGTGACAATTTCCTTGAGGGATGGTCTCATGCCACAAACATGGCCATTTTGCAACTGAAAAGTGTGATTGGGTCACATGGAAGGCTTTGCTGCTGCAACTGACTAGAGTGAAAGGAATGGACTTCCCTGTTGATTTCATGTGTGGGTGTGTAAATTGGAGGGGAAAGTATCCCCAAATGTGTGACTGACTACTCTTTTCTCTCTATACATACACATATAAAACCCAGCTCTCATTCATTACACTTTTCCTTGGCTGTTTACATTATGGATATCTACAACATTGGGCATCAGAATGATATGCTTTGTACTTTTATGTTTCCAGACATTTCCTAGTGAGCACTAATTGTTATGGTTCAGAATCTGCTTATTTATTGTTTTCATCTTTATAAACATTTTTTTTCAGAAATTTTGGAAACACAATGAGGTTTATTCTCCCCACTGTGATCAAGTGTGTAAAAATGCAGATAAGCAGAGTCAATATCCTGAAAAATCTAATGTTTGTAGCTATAGCCAGAATTTTGTATATTAGAATTGGTTAGTTCCATATCCAAATGAAGCAAGAGGTCTCTTTTTCAGCAGATATTATATGTGTGATTGCTTTAAGCAACACATTTTGTTTAATCAAGCTAAGTTATTTTCAGCACAGTAAAAGATTTATATTGAATAAGAAAACTGAGACTAACCATTTAATAATATGGAAATGTTAATTTATTATTCATTAAAACAGGAAAAGGAAATGCCTTTATTAACCAGTTTAGAGTTCTAAAACCAATGAAGATGTCTCTTTTAAGGAATTATTTATGAGAGAACTATTCAAAAAGTACTTTGGTAACATTTTATTTTTGCATCCCTATTCAGTGAGTCTCATTTAAAATAGGTTGAATATTATGAACAAGCATGTAAAAGTTTGCTCATTTTTCTGCCCAAATTCGTGATCCATTTTGTGTTTCCTTTATTATGCCCGACTTTATAAATGGTTTAGTCTTAATTTTCAGAGAACATTTCTTTTAATATACCTTTTAGTTTCATGTACTGGGATATTTATTAAGATCACCTGGGTTCTCACTTGCACTAGTGCAGATAATAATTCTACAACTTATTGTTTCAACAGCAATGTACCTTTTTCTTTGGGGGAGGGGAGGAAGGGATCTCTTTCCAAAAGCATTCAGGTCCTTGAGAACCTTGTCTGACCTCGAAGATTAGAGAGGGAGAGCCATATTAGAGGTAAATAGTGGTGGGGTAACATGGATGTGTCTGATCAGGGAACACAGGTCTAACATGAATAGAAAGGCCCATTTGTCCGAATTGATTGAGTGCAGGGAGTCTTAGCTTTTAGACTCTGATATAGCACTATTTTCTTAAAATTTCAATTCTTAACTATAGGGAAGGAGAAGGTTGAGAAGGAAAAGAAAACAATTCAGAAAAGTTAGTGAATTACATTAAAAGTATTTGTGGGTTTTATTTTTTCTTTTCTTCTTTTTTGAAAAAAGAAAAAAAAAAGATGAAACTACAAAGTGAATATCCAGTCTTCTGACTTAGGGAAATCCAGGACAGGTTTGCTCTTTCTCAATTATACTTGAGCCTTTCATTCTTCCTAACATTGCATGTCTCTTCTTCCCACTAATCTTTTGATCATGATTTTCATCTCAGAAAAGGGAAGGAGTTCCAAGAGGATCTTGGCAGAGAAAACTGGGTATGAGGCAGAGAAACAGATAAAAAGACAAGTTATTAGAGTCAGTGAAGTGTGTTTGGTGTTATACCATCTGCCCTAGTAAATTAAAAAAGTTGGAAAAGAAGACCCAATAGGAAGAGTTTAAAGTAAGGGATCCAAAGAAATAAATTGGAATTTCCCTTAAAAGAGAGAGGGAGGGAAGAAAAGTAGTGGACAATCTATTGGGGGATGGTCAAAAACAAACTGCTTATTTTATATTCTGCCTAAGGCTAGCTGGATTAGATTCGTTATTTGAATAAAAATAGATATTTCTAAGATATTTTTCTTCCTATGACCAGAAGGATCTTAATTTCAAGGGGTTATGACTTTTATCTTGTTAAAAAAAATTCTCTAAATGTTAAAAGATGCCTCCTTTCCCCCTCCTTTCCCTTTCTTCTTTCCCCCATCAATCAAAATTTTTTTTTCTTTTAAAAACTAAAATAGAATCACCTAAATATTCCAATCAAAGTTATTTTCAATGACATTTCTTTTACTGACCACCTGTAGTGAAAATGTATTAATTTATACAAGAATCATGCTACATACAACACTACATTTAGAAGTTTGCATCATCAATCAACTCTATTTCCCCCAAACTAAAATTTTCATCTCAGAAATGCATATGATGATTAATTTAAGGATGTCAATATGCAGTAGCTGATGAGAAGGTAAGCAAGCACTTTTTAAAAATTTCAAATTTACTTTAACTTTTGCACTTAATAAGAAAATAATTAGTTGTTTTAAATCCATTTTTTATCATTAGCAGGGATATAAATTTTTTATATCCTAGAGGCTCTTTGAAAATCCTTCTTCTAGTGGCCAGTAAACCTTTAACAGGTATGCATTTTCTTTCTTTTATCTTATCCATGTATGTTTCAGTACATTACCTTATAGAGAGTACTTGAAAATGAGTTGAACTGATTTCTAAGGGGAAATAATTTTGCTGTCTCATTTTAAAAATATTGGTTGTGTTAGTAATCATGAGTATAACTCACTCATATACATGTTGTGTGTGCTAGTAGATTAATTCAAAATTTAATTATATTATTTTTCTTCTTGGCATTGACTCCTAAGGAGAGTTAATGATGGTAAAAATGTTTTGCTGAATAATGAAACTTTTACTTATTTGTGCAAGTAACTTTGAAGGTATTTCCAGGTTACTCAAAGATGTATTTAATTACTTTTGCTTTTTTATTAAGAAAAGTTGGATAGATTAGCAGCAATTGTAAAATGATATTACTAATTTGAAGTGCTCTGGGTAATCTGAGACTAATTGACCAGGCAAGTACAGATATAGGGAGTTGTCTTATCAAATGTGTCCTATACTAAAGAAATCCCACATCTAGGGAGAAAAAAAGATGGCACTTCCATTTTCCCAAACTATTTAGTTTTAACAGGCATTTTGGTGTATTCGTCTGATCTATTATTTTAAACTGCCTGGATTGGATTTTGTAGATTTTGCACAGAAGTTAGGAGAAATGGCCAGGTCAAAAGGTGACCCAAATCATCATATTAGAAATATTGGAGATGCTGAGCTTACACATTTTAAGTATTTAAACATATTTAAGACTTTTTTAGGCTTATTCATTACAGCAAGGATCATTAGAGTTCACAAGCTAGTCTGGGATAATATTATGTGATCTGATAAATTAATGTCATAATGATGAATTCTAGATATTTTTTCTATGTCATGACAAGATAGGCACTGGAATTAAAAAAAATGCTATATTTTATATACTTTTAAATGCATTCATCTAGAATTTAAGATCACTTAACAATGAATACACACTTGAAAACATCAGATTTTGTCTGTAATGAAATATTTTAGTGATTTGGATCCTGGCCTTTCTTTGGGTGCTGGCAATGACACTATATTGAACATGGAATAGCTTAGTAAAGGTTGAAATTTAAAATTCTTGTTCTGACTACCTTGTTCTGTTATTATTACTATTGCAGGGAGAATAAGGAGCTGGAAGAGATGTAAGATTTCAAGTCAAGTGGCTGGCTTGGATATAAAGGAAAGGAACCCAACTGCTACAATGGAGATTTAAAGCTTCAGGTAGCATTGCAGAAGAAGCTTAGATTTGATTCACATATATTAATCTTAGAACTGTTGGACTAAGCTCTTAAGATACCCAGCATTTGACTTGGAGGACCAGTTATGTAAGAAACACAGGAATTAGTTCTTGCATTTAACTGAAGATTACTTTTAATAAATTTACTTTTCCCCCCACTAAAGGTAAAGTACATGAGGTCCATTAATGGTTCTTCTATGGCCAATGCTGACTCAGAAGTTTTGAATTCTGCCTGTTTCTAACAACTTTTCACTGAGAGGAATAATTATTTTTTTTTCTTACATTAATAATCAATTATTGATTAGGACCAAGCTTTTCCCCCTTTTCTCTTTCCTCATTCAGAAATCAGCCACTATGAGTTATTTGGGCAGCCTTTGCAATGCAGGGCTGATAATGAGAGGAAAAATTCAGATCTGTTTAAAAGGTAAAGAAATTTTTTTGTTGATGAATTGAGATATTCTAGTCCATTATGTTTTATTCAGGGTTTGAGAAAATGTGGATTCTCCCTTTTGTTTAGAATTTAAATTACCCTAGATGGAGTGATATGAATATAGGTAAGTCTCTTTGACCAAAACTGAATGATCAGTTAAATGCCCCAGACCCTTATCTCTCATTATAATATTCATTCTTTCTATAATTATTGACCAATCAGAGTTGATTGCCATCCTCAGGAACACCCACTTTTCCAAAGGCATATAAGTGTCAAGCAGGCTCTGTAAGGATTTTTTTTTTTTTTTTTTTTTTTTTTGCATTTTAGAGTACCACTGATCCCTTTTGTTAATTATGTGCCAGCATAATTAACAAAATAATTAATTACCTAGAAATTTTTTCTCAAACTTTTTAATAAGTCACTATGTATTTCCGACCATTTCCCATACCCAAACTACTGTTATTTATTTTTGTAATTATCCTAGGGTTGGAGGACTTGTTTGAGAATTATGTGAGTATCTGTTTGCTTGAAAACATTTTCTTTATTTAGCAAAAAAATCTCTTTTGGGAATTTTATTCTAAAAATACCCTGCAAAAACAAATGAGGAAACTGAAAAAAGGAAAAGAGATGCTTGCTTTTAGTATTTTAAAGCATTTTAACTGTCATTAAGGCATTCTTTACTTTTTTTTTTTTTTTTTTTGACAATTTAGAAGGCATATGAAAATGGCTCATTCGAATTTCAGGCATTTATTGTCTCTTATGTCTACAGCATCAAGCCTGTCTGTAGTAGGCCCACATAACTGAGCTGTTTCCATAGCTACTCATTTGAGTGACAGGATAGTCTTTGGAACATTATTGGCACATTTTGTTCTGCCTGTTTACTAACTATATCATAAACTGTATTCTCAAGTAGCTGAAACAGATTGGAGATAAACTTGTCTCCTGAAAGGTAACATTAAGCCCAGGGGGAACCCTTGCAAACTTTGTACTGACAATAGAACCCAGAAGATAAATATTCCATATTTTTTTTTCTCATTTCATCTAGGGGAAAGAGTAAAATCATGTGAAAAGCAATAAAAAGAGATGGCCAAATGATTTATTTCATGGAAAGAATTATCTGGTAAGTATATTTGTTACTATATCTGTGCTTATGCATATGTGATCAGGAGAATACTGGGGGTTGTGCAAGCAAATAGCATTGACTTTAAGCAGAGTTCTCAGTAAAATGATAATAGTAATAATAATATTAACTAATATTTATCAGTCTTTAAAGTTCACAAAAATATATATGTTAACTCATTTGATCTGTACCATAATCTTATTGGGGATATACCATTATCATCCCCATTATGCCTGAGACTAAAATAATTTAAATGACTTGGCCAGCATTTCACCCCATTAAGTGTGTTAAGCAGAATTCTAACTCAGCTGTTCCTGAATTCAAATATTGTTCAGGTAAGTTCCTGGCCAATATTACCCTCTCATGAAGGTTCCAGTCATGCTCATTTCATGCCCAGATCAGCTTACTCTCTGGACTATTCCACTTCTTCACCAGCAACCTTGACCTCCTATGAGACTTCCCTCCCCTTCACTCCAACTTTTGGTTCCCCTTAAAGATTTTTCTATTAGAATATAAATTCTATTAGACTATAGATTATATTATAGAATATTAGAATATAGTTTAGAATATAAATTCAATGAGATTGGGGACCATATTGTTTTCTTGTATTTGTAGCCTCAGCAGTTAGGAAAATGACTTAAGCATAGTAATTATTTAATAAATATTTTTTCTCTGTCCCTATTCCCCTTCCATTTCCTTTCCTTTCTCCTTTTTCCCCCCCCTCTCTTCCTTGATTTCCATTTTCCTCTTTCTTCTCCTATGATCCTCCCATCTCAATCATTTTCCTCTGTTCTGTCTTTCTTCCATCTCTCCCTTCCCTCTTCTCTTAACTTATCTTCCTCTCTCTCTCTCTCCCTTTCTCTCTGCTTCTACTATGTCATATTGGGCCAGAGCAATCATGTCTTTTCTTTTCATAACTAAAAACTGTACATATTCCTTGACAAAATCTTTCCTATTTAAAAACAAACTCATCCTCATGTTGACACTGATCCCTTTCCTAAGAAATAATATGCTCGAAAGTTTTTTTAAATGTTCTCCACCAGAATTATAATTGAAGAAAATTCTTAGGATATCTGAAAGAATTGAAATGAAAATTTTTTTATTTCTTATGACAAATTGATTGGTTATTGATATTTAAAGCAACCCCCTCAGCAATGTTATTTATCACTGAAATCTGAGAATGTAGCATAAGTTAATCATTTGCAAATTAGTTGGCTCAAATGGATAGACATTACTGATCTAGTTTTCTGTGATTTATTGTGAATCATCTTCAGAAATATTAGATCGTTGATGCTAGACATTGCCTAGTGATTGAAAGCCTATGTCCATGATCTATTAAAACATTTGACTCAAAGTCAGGTTAGATATTGAGGGTAGGCATGATGGTGGGAGCGATTATCTAGTGATTCCAAGTCTTTGTTTATAATTTAAATAAATCATTTTGACAGAGACTGACTGTAACCATGTTCAAGATGCTGACAGTGTGAAATTGAGTTGTATGGTGGACATGAGACAAGCAGTCAAGAGAAATCCCTAAAGGCATAAATTTGTTATGTAATTGGGTCAACTCATGCATGAGAAATGCATGCTAATTGTAAATTGGTGGCAAAATTATAGTGTATCAGGCAATTAGGTCTTATATTAACCCAAACAATTGACAGAGTGACATTTTTTTCTTCCTTTTTATGTATAGCAAACATGAGGGTATTTAAAAATATGAGATGGGTGAAAAATGAGAAGTCATTGGAGGTTAACATGGAGGTAATGTTAATATCACTCAAAAACATAAATATCTTACTACTATTTGGATATTTTGTGTGAAAGCCTTTAATTTTGAAGAGATTAGTCTTATATACAAGTGTACATGGGTATGTGTGTGTGTATGGAATTGACAATTGATTTTTAATTCTATTTTATTATATTTAAGGTAACAGATTTAATATTCCCCTTCACTAGAAGTGCCTAAATTCTTACCCTTGTAAGTTCACTTGGGTAACCTCAGGTAGTCACTTAGGGTTCTACTCTTGGGGTTCCATACAGTTCTGTTCTTGTGATTCATAACTCTACTCTTACTTTGTGACATGTACCTCTACCTATCATCCACTTTCCAGAGAAAATTGATTAACCTAAAGGTCAATTTCATTAATTTAAAACTGTTGTAGCAACTGTTATCACCAGAGAATTGATCTTAGCTCCCAGTGACATAGAGGGGGAGGAACTGAAATGACTCTTAGATACACCTCCTCATTAAAATTAGCCAATCAGAAGATGACACACCTCTGTTGCTCAAGATTTTTCTCTCTCATCTTGTATATCACAAGAGAGGATCTTGTCATTCTAACTTGAGGTCATTGGTCATTGAGAGATCATTGACCCCATTTATTGGCAATTGCTAGCTCTGCTAATATGCTAAATGGATCATGCTCAGAATTTTGTCTCTCAGAATTTATCTCACAGCATGTATGTATGTGTGCACACATATATGTAGATACACATATTCACACACAAACACGCACATATGCATACATATATATATATATATATATAAATTATACATGCAAATATAAATGCACAAATATATGTTTATGCGTATTGCCAGACTGCTCTGAACTCGTTAGCTACTGAAGCTATAATTTGAGCTTCAGTGATTATGTCACATAAATGAAAACTTTCTTCAGTTTGTGCACTGTATTTTAGTCATATCCAGAAAGAACATGAATAGTGACCAAAGAAGAGGACAGATGATAAAGGAAAACCTATCCCCATAGCAAAATGAAGAACTCTGAAATACTTTCAGCTTTTGTTATCTTTGTGTATAAAGAGCAAATGGCAATAGAAGATTATAACATAACAAATATTTTATAAAAAAAAATCAAATGTCTATATTTTTACTTTTAAAAGATAGACTATCAGTCGATTTAGTTTTTTAAAGCTCCTACTATGTACCAAGCAAGTGCTCTCAGTAATTTTTTGCACTATCTCAAAAAATGTTACTGAGGAATTGTATAAAGAAAAAAAGGGATGTATTATTTGACCTTCTTTCCAAACACAAGATTTAGTCTCATATTTGGTTTTATTTAATTTTTTTTCAGGAAGAGTCTAATGCTACTTGTACATAACAAATAAGAGAGTTATTTTTGTGAAAATGCTATTATTTCCCACTTTGGAGATATGAGAAAGCATCACCTTCACCTTTTAAAATAATAAATGAATGAATAAATATACAAATATTCAGATGCTCTCAATCATTCTATCTCCTCATTTACTTCTAGCATGTAAAGAGGTAGCCTTTTTCCTTGCCAAGAAAAACTTCTTTACATAAACAAATATTTCATTCTGTCTTCTCCAGAAGATTTCCCCCACTCTATTCTCTCTATTCTCTCAGTAAACTTCACAATCTATCTATTGACTGCTTCCCTACCATCTACAAATATAGCCATTTCATTTTTACATCAAAAACCCTCCACTTCATCTGTCCATCCCCAGTAGCTATCATTTCTTATCTTTTCTTCTTTTCCTGGCTCAGCTCATAGAGAAGGCTTAAAACAGTGGTCATTTCTATTTTTTTCTCTTCTCCTACTTTCTGTGGTTTGATTTTTCATTCTACTGAAATTGCTTTTCCCAAAGTTCCCAAGGATCTTTTAACTGTGAAAGCCAATGGTTTTATTTCTGTCCACATATTTCTTGACTTCTCTGTATCCTATAACACGTCTGATCTCCATTTTTTCCTTATACTCTTTTAGTATGCCTATCTGTTAATTTTTTCCTTCTTAATTTCTCTTGCTAGATTTGCATCCAGCTCACATCCTTTTGAGTTTTGCCCAACTCACTATCTTTGACCATTCTTTTCTTCTTTCTCTTTACTCTTTCACTTGATGATCACATCAACTCTGATGAATTTAGTTATCATTTTGGTAGAGACAATTTGGTACAGATCTATTTGTTTTGGCCCTAATCTCTCTCCTGACCTCCATCTTGTATCTTCAGTTGCCTGCTGGTTGTTTTGAACTGGATGTTTTGTAGACATCTGAAATTCAGCATATTCATCAAATTGAACTGGTTATATTTCTCCTCAAGCTCTCCCCTATTCCTCACTCCTCTATTATTGTTGAGGTACATTATATTCCCTGTTATCCAGACTTGCAATCTCAATCTATATCTAATCAGTTACTAATACCTAGTGATTTTAACTTCATAATATCTTTTATATAAGCCTATATTTTCTTTTTCTAAGACACTGCTACCATCCTAATTCAGACCACTTTATGCCTGGACTATTGCAAATGACTGTTGGTTAGTCTCCGTATTCTATATCTCCTCTCTCCAGTCCAATCCATCTTCCACTTAGTTGTGAAATTGATCTTTCTAAAAGCTCAGGTCTGATTGTATAATACCACCTTGCCCCTCTCCTACATGATTCCACTGACTTTCAGTGAATTTTATTGACTTCCTATTACCTCCCTTATTAGATTATGAACTCCTTGAAACCTACATCTTTTCTCTCCTTTTATTTGAATTCAAATTCAAATTTGAATTATTTGAATGCTCCATAGTAGATTCTCAACAAATTTTTTTGACTTGAACCTGATACTCCATCAGACTCATTTGCAGTGTTTCCTGAGTACACTTTGCACAGTAAGCCATTTGTCTATTAAGTCATTATTGGATCCAGCCCTTCTTTATTTCATTTTCTTCAATGACATTTCCCCCTCATGTAGCACATTGGATATTGAGATGTGGGACTTAGGTTGATAATTAATAGTTTCTTGTCTGTTAAATATAATCATTTCATTTGTAATGTGGTGTTGCTCATTGCTCACTATGGTCCATGCCTTCTCAGTCTGTACTTTAAGAAAGTATTTCTAATACCCAGATGGGAGATTTCTGAATAGCATTCTGTTTTTTTACTTCTTAATTTTGAACCTTATTTTCCAACCTATTTTTTCCTACTCTTCCTTAGTCCCAAGTTCATATTCAAGTTGAGCACTCTTCATAGAATTTCTTTATCTTTTGTAGCAGATGCTAGAACATCAGTTTCAATTATCTTCATTGTGAATCCATTCCTATGCTTATCATGAGTACTACAAGTCAAGATGATCATGTATTCCACAAATGAATTTTTTATTGCTTTCATGAGGGGTGGTGTTGGTATCC